>NW_003299123.1:354724-363280 GCF_000151645.1 Tuber melanosporum | reverse complement strand
TGTACCCGCCGCACATCACCCCGAGTGCCGTACGAGACACTGGTAACTCTGGATATGGAGATCTTGTACCCTATCACATATCTCACGGAATAGTCTATACTAATACCCATCATGGTGAATATTGCATATATATCTTGAAAGAACATATGTCCAGTGGGATGACTATAAGGGAATACATTATTACTGAAATCTACAACAAAGAGTATCAGAGCTCTGACCGCAATCTCTGTTACACCTCACAATATGTTTACTGGCCTAAAATGCGAAAGGACTTCAGATATTTCATCAAACACTATGAACTCTTTCAAGCGAATAAGGAAAGAACTCAACTAGTGGAAAGGAAGGTACAGACATGACCCTCCAGTTACCTTTTGAAGTTTTTAAATCCTTTACTATCGATTTAGCTGGACCATTCAACAAGTCTACTAGTTATAATACCATATTGGTTATTGTGGATAGTTTCTCTAAATATACATGGCTCATACCAATGAAGATCACCAACTCCATTAAAGACACAAGGAATAACCTCCAATGATACCTATTTACCTCCACGGATACCAATTGTCTATTGTCAGTAATACTGACCCCGTTTTACAGCCAGATTCTGGAAACAGACTTTGACTTCTTTTAGAATCAACTACATTATAGCTGCTTATGGACATTACAAGAATAATGGCCAGACAGAATGAAAAATCTGTGAAATCAAGACAGGAATTCAAAACATGATCAATGAAGGACAGACCAACTGGGAACCCACCCTTGCTGAACTCGCCGCCTACATCAATGCTGGATACTCAGACACTCTTGAAATCTATCTATACAAGGTAATCTTTGGCCAGCAATACTACCTCCTACCAACAACTCTCTTCAAGAACTCCTCTATCCTGGCCCCAGATGACTAACTAAAGTGCCATCAAGCTATCTGAAATGATGCTTTTCAAGCTCTTAAAGCCATATGATTCCAGAGTACTACTACTGTCTAGAAATGATAACAGAAGTATGTTTCTATTCTGTCTGCTGATATGCTTATAGTCCATAGAAATATGTTTATTATCAATGTTAGACACAGCAGGAAACTACAATCCCAATTACATAAACCCTTCGAAATAGTATCCTTTGATGAGTATACTGAGAACTACACTGTCCAAATGACTGGATACATGTATCACCACAATACTGCAGTATACCATACTTTTGCTGTCCAGCGATTCCATCTTAATAACGACTCTAAGTTTCCTGGAAAAATTCACTCTTACCCTGCTCCCATCATAATTAATAAAAAGGAGGAATAGGAAGTAGAAGAAATCTGGGACCACCATGTTTAGCATGGAAATGATCAGTTCCTAGTCAAATGGAAAAGATACTCTTCAAGTAAGAACAGCTAAGAATCACTAGAAGGACTAGAGCATGTTATGGACATGGGAAATGAATGGTGGGAAGCCAACATGCTAGAAAATACTCTACCACCAACAACCAACTACATTACCATATGCTGGACACCAATCCTGCCAGAAACTGAATGATGGTAATATAAGCTAGAGGCCAGAGATAGGTTTTGTGCACCATATTTCAAGTCGGAATTTGAAAGTAGTGAAGAGGAGAATCAGACTAAAGAACAAGTTCTCAACAACCTCATCTAGTCACTATTTACCATCTAAATACAATAATGATATCAAACTACATGGAGCTTAATGTGAGGTAGCGACAGCAGCTTATTGGACTGTTGTTAAACTGCGATATTATCTAACCTGATGATTACTTTACTGCCCTCTGGGTAGACTACTGTTCCAATTGTAATGAAGTGTGGGTAAGAGTAGATTATGAGTCTGGTATTTGTGACTACTGTAGTGTACCATTCTTTGAATCTTATTGTTTCTTTTGAAATATGATATGTTCTTAGTGTAGTGCTGCTGATCATTGGAGGTTAGCAGAAGATAAGTTTTTCAAGCCTTCTGAAGACTATAATTTTCAGAATTATTAGGTTTTTGTTTGTTTCAATAGTTGTTTGTTTTGGGGAATTTAACCAGTATGAGTACTCAGTTAATAGTTTTGTTTTAAGTATTGTTTGATGTTTGGTTTTATTTTATGTTTTGTTTCAAGTATTGTTTTAATACTTGGTTTGTTTTAAGTATTGTTTAATAATTAGTTTTATTTTATGTTTTGTTTAAAGTATTATTTTGATACTTAAGTGGTTTTTCCAAAGTATATCACTTGATAGCTTTGATTAGTTTTATTCATGCTAGACATGAACAGAATTGTGTATTTAAAGACTGCCTGATTTCACGATGGAAAAAGTAGACTTCGGCAGTCAGTATTTCAATATACTTGATTGAATAGTTACTCTTTGGTTTTCCTGTACACCTTTGAAGACTCTTTTAGTTTACAGCTCTTACCTTCTCTTTGATAGAGCAGGCCACCTGTCAGCTATTGTACTTTATCACGAAATGTGATTAGCACCTTACAAACATGTTACAGGGGGGGCATGTGGATTGTTCTCATCTGAATACATCTGGTATGTCAGGTGGAATAGGTCTGCACATGGATGAAGGAGTATGGTACATCATACCCAGATTGCCAACTGACGTTTGGAGTATCTAGCTCAACTGATGTACCAGGTACAAGGGAGGCAACTAGGTTTTTTTGCTGATGTCTGTCGAAGTCTACCTCTTCTATTATGAAATTAGGCAGTCTTTAAATATACAAATTTCTTCAGGTCTAGAATAGACGAAACTAATTAAAAGTATCAAGTAGTAATATTTAGTAAAACAACTTAAGTATTAAGTAATACTTAAAATAAAACATAAAACAAATCAAGTAACAAACAATACTTAAAACAAAACCTAAAACAAAATTCTTAACTAAGTACACGTACTAGTTACAAATAGGACAAGTTACAGTTGAAAGATTGGAACATGTTTATTACTAGCATGTCTCACCAACTCAAACAGCTAAGGCAAAAAATGAGTATGCGGACAGAGTATTGAAATTGTTTTAATTTTCTTCAAGTTCTATTTGTATATATATTTGGTTTTCTTTTACTGATTTCTTCTCATCTTTAGGATCTTGCTTGTTGTTATTATATCATTAAGGATAGTAAGTTGCAATTTAACTATTTCTGCTCGTCACTTTTGTTACTACTAGCAGCCTCATACTGCAATATTTATTTTATTTATTAAACATATTCAGTTTGTCCTATAAGTCAGTTTACATCTACATCTTTCTGTATATTGTACGCATCTAGAGTGAATCTCAAGAATGTCTGAAGAAAGAAATAATAGAGAATACAAATTAGCTAAAATGTATTATTAGAATAAAAAGATATATGGTTTCTATAAACTTAGTTATATTTAAGTCCGATTGGGTAAGATCCACCTTTGTACTATTATTTTGAAAATGATATTTATACTACTTCAGTACCAAAAAGTGGATAAAATAATTATCTATCTACTAAGTCATTACTGTAAATTATTTATTTTTCATATTTATGTTCCTAAATAAAAGATTTCCTATTTAGGTAACAGGATATATCAGATGTGCTCTAAGTACATTTCAGATACATTTAACTACAAACTTATATTCCAAACCCCTAAGGTCATCTTTTACTTATTTACTTGTAGTACTATAAAAGTAAGTTTTTTCTTATTTCAAAATTAGAGAAATATTCTAGTAGTAGAATACTTAGTAAATCAATTTATAATATTTGTTTTTGAAAAGATCAACTAGAATTCTATAATCATCAGAATTGAAATTAATATATTTTATCTGAGGATTTTAAGTAATAGATATTTTCAAAATATAGGTAAAAATTTAATTAAGTTATGTCATATATTTTCAGAGTTAAGACATCTTAATAGTATTAATTTAACAAAACCAGATTCCTTTTTTGATTATTGATTGTACATGTTTTTTTCTTCCTGTTTTGTTTTTTAAAAAAAATGGCATTTATGAATTTTTTGATTCCTACTGAAGGAGAAATTCCCTATTATACAAAATTACAAAATAACTTGCCAAAAGTTTTCTTAGTAATTAAGGTGAATAATGATGGCATTTATTGATTTATTATAAGGAGAATCATACTTAGTATAACTATAACAGAAATAAGAAATTTGTAGTAGATTTACTCCAATTACTACCTAAGTAAGCTATTGCTTCAAATTCTAAAAGCTACTAAAATATCTTGTCAGATTATGCGACATTGACGGAGGCTTACTTACTTTAATAAGTTGTAAAACTTCTTAAACTATCTTAAATAAACTTGAAGTTGATAAAATCTTTTACTAGTACCTATTAGTTGATCTTCTATATAACCGGTATAAGTACTCGGTTATATATTTTGTTTTAAGTATTGCCTGATACTTGGTTTTGTTTTATGTTTTGTTTTAAGTATCGCTTTGATACTTGGTTTGTTTTAAGTATCGTTTGATACTTGGTTTTATTTTATGTTTTGTTTTAAGTATTGCTTTGATACTTAAGGAGTTTTACCAAAGTGTATCAATTGATACCTTTGATTAGTTTCGTTCATGCTAGACATGAACAGATTTGTGTATTTAAAGACCGCCTGATTCCACAATAGAAAAGGCAGACTTCGACAGACAGTATTTCAATATACTTGGTTGAACGGTTATTTCTTTGTTCCTCAGTACACCCTCAAAGCCTCCTTTAGTTCTCAGCTCTCGCCTCCTCTTTGGTAGAGCAGGCCACCTGGCAACTATCATATCTTCACCGATAACGTGACTAGCACCTTGCAAACATGTTACATTCTAAGTCTGAATGGAGATATTGCAATATGCTATAGAATTTAAAGTCTGGTTTGTGGATTTTAAAGTTGTATTAGTTTGTTTTTTAATTAGACATGAAGAGGGATGTATCATAGTTTGATTGAGACTTTGATGACAATAATGATGATAGGGTTTGTTTGAAGAAGGAAGGGAAAAGTTTTCTTTTTGTATGTAGGAAGATTTTCTCCACCTGTCTTCTTAATCTAGTCAATAGCAACCAAAAATGAACAAATATCGGGTAATATTATTGTGGAGTGTGATACCAATCAAACTGAACCAGTCTTAGTATGTGAGTGAAGTACACTAAGTGATAAGACTTTTCCTTGAAAGTGCAAGGACCAATCGATATGAATCTTGCAAATTGATTTTCTTTTCTTTTCTTCTTAGTTTCTCCTTATTTCAAACCTACCGATTTCCACTATCTCACATTCTTTCTCCCAGACCGTTTGCTTTTCTCAGTACTATCATAACTTAATTGAAGATTAATTACGAGTCCCGGGACATACCCCATCATGACCGTTGATTTGCTCGTCAGGGTGTCTGGCTTCAACTTGGGCGCGCGAGTATAGACTAGAGTTCCCTCCTGGGCTATCCCGGTAGACCAGACTGCCGTACGAATACAAGTGCTACGTTGCACATGTCTAATTGACACGGTACCTTAGAAGTAGCCACAATGGATTGAGTAAACTGTGACTCGGGTAGATGTGGAACTCGCGCAATGATTATGGGCTTGGGGGGGGTCTTATTACGATCCTATTACTCGTAGGTGGGTATGCAGTGTTTACCATGCTCCAGTGTCATCGGGGATGGCTTCTGGGGAAGCGTTACCATATACGCCAACCTAAGCAGGTTCTCGGAGCCCTACTTTTCTGGACTTTGCTGAACAGTCGGTAACACTTGATTGGTGCCATCAGCATTTCTGCACAATTGAACCATGCGAGGAAGGAATAGTCCAATCCGCACTGCGCTATTGGGAGGTAATCCAAATTCCACAGCTGTTATTTTTTGGGTCTACAATGGATCTGATTGGATCGTGGAGCGATCAATCGAAGGTCCTTCTATCATTGTCACGTGAATTACGCTACAGGAGTAACTACGAGTGGGGGACTTTCATGAGTCTGTGTGAACCTTCTTTAACACCTATCATCTCTCGCCATTTTTGCTACATATCTCAAACAATTAACCAACAAAACATATTTTTCCCTCATCACAATCTTGGATCGACCATATAATAACACTCCGAGGAGCCATTGGGTTAGGAATCCGAAGATCCAGCCTCAACAATAGAACCGCCAACTTAAACTGAGCGCTCCAACAAGAGGAATCCTATCGTTTGATAAGTGTGCCACATCCACAACAAATACCAAATAAACTATACGTAGCCAGCCGAATGCTAAATCTCAGCAGACACCAGCGGAAATGGCTGGCCCATCTGGTGTTCAAACTTGGTACGAGTACCGGTTTGGTATGTGTGATATTGCTATACGCGGCCCAACGGATATCTCTGCCCAATCTCTGTATCTGCTATGGAGAATCTTGATTTAGCACCGTATACCGCCTCTCCCTTAGTTATCCCGGTCATTTATCATGATAATGAATGCTTTGGCACACTAATCGCCGCATCCAGACTTTGCCAACGTATACCTGCAAAATCCCAGCCTTGTTCCATCTACCACTTCCTCACTCATCCTCCTTGGTCTCTTCCCTCCCCTCTCTATCTCTCATCTACCCCCCCCCCCCTCACACATACTCTCTCTCTTGATCCTAGATGTCTCGGTTAGCCTGATCTCGCGCGGGAATTTTTTTGGTTGCATTCTCAATTAGTTCCAAGGTAGGTCTCTCTCTCTCTATGTGTGTACTATTTACTAACCAAAGCCGGTTCAGAAAGGAGTGCTCGTTTCTAGCAAACACTCTCCGCCTGACACTATAATCTTGGGATAACCATTTTTCTCATGTCTAAATCTAACTCAGCTCAAACTAAAGAGATTTTGCAGGATGGTTCACGTAATGATCAGGGGTCGGTTATTGCTCGGGGGTTGAAGGTTATAACTCCAAACTCCGAACCTAGTGCCTCGAGCAGACTTTGGTTCGATATCCAGGAATCGCGGGATCTGGACGGCAACAGAGGTGATCGGGCCAATTTTACGGAAACAGTGGATATGGAGGAGCTAAAAAAATTATCACCTGTTACTGGATGCAATCAATTGCAGACACGAATAATGAGGTCACTGGATACCGATGGCCGACCTGATTCCAGCCGCTCTGTGAGCTCAGGCTTCGAAAATCATTCGAGTTCGCGGTTTCCAGGTTCTGAAATTACCGGTAGCGATAAGGGTCATGGGGAAGTAGGTGCGTGGGGAGCAAAGATTGGTTCGGTCTTGGCTATGCCAATGAGGAGAATTGGTCCCCGGAAGAAAAGTGTCGATAGTCGGAAGTCTGCACAGAGTGGGCTAGATGCATTCGAGAGGGAGCGGAGCCCTTCCAGAGCTTATCCTAGCATCTTTTCCGACAGGCACGATATATCAATAGGTGGTGTGAGATCCTCACGGCTTGCACGTACGAACCCTGATGAAACGCTGCATGACAGACAGCCTTCACCTAGAGGAGAGACACATTATCCTGCCTTTCAAGACACACGAGATGATAGTCTCGGCAGCCCGGTGAGAAGCCCCCATCAACCACCGCCTGCTCAAGGCCAATCAAGGATGTGTCCAGCGTTCCCGAAGTACTCCGACAAAATCGCAACCTGGGGAACATCACCCGGGATAGAGAGTGATTACCAAAGTAAACCATTCACCGGGAAATTCAGCTCCTTGGATCCCCCGAAAAGGTACAAGTCCCGGATCAATCGGCCCCCGCGAACTGAGCATGGAAATGATACCGGGGATCTGGTTTCACCTGGTGCTTTTCGCGACGAGGGGTCTAACATATCACCGGGCTCTTCCCACAGAGCAATACTTAGCGCCTCTACGGATCCTGAACAACCTGGTCCAACCAAACCAGGGTTTATGAGAAACTTAACTAAGAAGGTCAACTATGCGCGCAAGCAGATGTCCCTTCCCTTTATATTTGGTTCTGATGTCGCTGCCGTTTATTCTCCTCTCAAAATTCTCAGTCCGGGGGCTGTTCCTCCAGAGCCTCCTAGAAGGATAGAATCTACTCCTAGCGATCTACCCGGCAGTTTCTTTCTTCCTTCTAAAGCCAAGAGTGCTCCAGCATCTACTGCAGCCCCTCATCTCGAACTTGATCGTGTTACCCAAGAGTGGACTCTTCAAGACTTCAGAGATATGAACTTGATACAGTCTTCACCACCTCTAGGTTTCCCAAGATACGAAAACTCTCAACCGCCACCTCCCCCCGAAACAAAAAACCCAGTCAAGAGCCCGAGACCTCTCCACACACCTTCCATTGCTCCAAAAATAAATGTTGTGGCGCCGTTTGAATCTTACGAATACGTCCCAGAGGTGGAAGTCAGGGGAGGCATACCGAAAGTACCTGGTATATCAAAGGAGATAACCACACACCATGAAAATCCTTGCCCGGAGGACCCGAGAGATAGGCCAAAACCCAGCGCCGATACAGGTGGCCTATATGCTTCCGCTGCTCTTCAGGGGATATCTGCCCCACCCGGGGGTAAACCGATTGAGCTCCAGGAGGAAGAAGAGAGGAGGAATAGACGGGATAGTAGAGTCATGGGATTAAACCCTGAAACCATGCCGGCGGATGACAGGCTCGCCGGTCAAGCCGATGAAAATGGGAGAAGGGATACGTACCGAGC
>NW_003299123.1:285633-354669 GCF_000151645.1 Tuber melanosporum | reverse complement strand
ATTTCTAGGGGCTTCAACATCTGATACAGAGGTCCAACGGAATTAATAAGCAATCAGGGAGATTGCGGGACTAGACCTAACGCTCCGAGGCCCGCCAGCCCTACATTCCAACAACTTGGGCAATGTGAGTGGACCCAGCAGCAACGTCAATAACTTTTTATCACCTGCATTTCAGCTCACATCTAATGATGAACCCGCTGTGGCGTTTCCAGCTACCTTTCCTTCTGATTCGTCCAAATCAGAGACGATGGCAGTCGCCAGATCTCAACCATACGGCCCATTCCCTAGACCAAGTGTCATCTCAGCCTCAAACGTCCTCACAACACAATATACAATAACCCCAGCCTTCACAACAGTGTCAGGAATATCTATCATACATCACCTCAGTTACAGCAGCATTTATCAATGCTCGGGAGGATAAGAAGCCCGTTCAGAGCGGAGGAGTTATCCAGCAGGATCTATATCATGGCCGCGCCGCAGCAAATGGCCACCCCAGTTATGGCAAGCATAGGCACTAGGGTTCTCAGTTACCCAGAGGGGCCTCTTCTCGGTAGTGGCATGGGCTGTAACGGTGGAAGCCTAGTTGGTGTCAGTATTAATAGTAACTGAAATTGAATGTATCCCCAAATCACTTGGACCGACAAGCGGAGGAAGTGGAAGATGTAAGAATAGGGGCAAGGAAAAAAGAATATTAAGGTTCGCGATGTCTCGCAAAATTTTAGAATTGAATTTTTCTGGTGTTTCAAAGCCGAGCCGGTTCTTGTGTTACCCGCCGGGGGGGGACTTTTTTCTCTCTCGTTCTGTTTTGTGATCTCGATGGTGTTTTATTGGGTAAACAGAGGCCCCGACTTTGGTAATATTTTTCTTCTTTCCTTTCCCTTTACCCCCCCCCCTTTTGTTTACTGGCGAGGGGGAGTGGGAACAGGAAATGATTTGGGCTTTATTTCCATATATTGTTACTCGTAGGACTTGATAATTAATAGACGAAGGGTATCTGCTATTCAGGTATCCAGATCAGGGCGTGCGGATAAGTAGGAGAAGGTGGGTGGGAGCATTTGACTAAAGCTATCTTTTGGGGGTAAATTTTAGATACCCAAACCATCGAAAGACAACCATTCTAGGTAATGTTCACAGTTTGGGCATCACACCGCAATCTTTATGCCAGGGCGTGGAGATATCCTATCATTTTGTCATAATAATAATATTATGATATTATTATCATACCACATGCATCGTTATGCAAGCATTAATCGTAGCAGACAGCACTCCTATATCATGGAGATTGTCACCGACGCTGCCTGAAGGGCTTTGGCAGTGCATGCGTAATATCACAAGGGACTCGTTTCCGAATCCCATTCTTTTTCCTCTGGAAAGTCCTCTGTCACCAGTATCCCTGCTACAATTACCTCTTTGGAGACAAAGAGATCTCGTCCTTGATAGATAATTAGCCCCACACAGTACCTCCCCCTCCCCCGGAAGAGATACCTCGTTCGAAAGAGACCTCCTGTTAACATATTTATGCCCCGTCCATATATTGCTCCCAAACTAAAATTTCCACCGCCGGGAATTTTCCCAAAAATACTCCACTCGGGTTCGTGCATTTTCTGTCTTCCTTTCCTCTCAACTTAAGAATATAAGAGCTGAGATGGGGTAACACTTATGGATGGAACCAGGGTCTGGAGTATGACATGGTTTAGGTGAGCCCTGACCTCCCAAGGTTTCTAGCTGAGTGAGAGCCTCCTCACGGGAGATAATTAATTCTCCGAGAGAAGAAGGGAAAGGAAAAAACCGCAACTCTCAGAAAGAGCGAGGGTGGGTGGAGGGGTGAGGGTGGAGGTGAAACACCACTACAGCCCCAGTTGGCTATGCTCATGAGCGTATGACAATATTGGGCCATCCACCACAGTAATGTCATACATACGGTATGTCACGGTCCTTGGGCAGAGGTTTTTTTATAGGGGATCTGCTTAGTCAGATGTGTTTTTTTATTTTCAGGAGTATTTTTGCACGGGGAATGTAACTTAAATCCTCCGAGTCCCTCTCTGTGCTCGTCCGAATATGCATTTGCATTTTCTGTACTAGTATTCCTCTTACCCACCCCAAGAGTATGGAATTCAAGGTGTCATTGATATGTATATCTGGTATATATATATATATATATTCCTTTTCTTTAGGCCGTGTCTTCCCCGTACTGACTTTGGCTCCTTGGACCCTCTATGTCCTTCCTCATTCGACTAAGCAGAGTTGCCTGTAACTTACGTACCGGCACAGTACATCACACAACAATCAATGCCCTGTTTGGCGCGCCACTATACAGAAGAAAAAAAAAATCTATATTTTTGAAATCAGCAATATCCCCGAGTCACCACCGGTCCCCATTCGGTCGGTCCCAGACAGAGGCCCTTGGTGACAGAAGACACCATCAGCCTAACGAGAATGACGGTATTAGAGTTCAGATTGTATGGATTTGTCACGACAAGGTAGAATTGTCCATTCCACAATTTTTCTGTGAAGGGAGCTCAGGAAAGGAAGAGAAGAGGAAATAGAAAAAGCCTATGTCCGGTTGTTTTCTCTCAGTCTCGATGATCGTTCTCTTTCCCCCCCTTTCCGGGGTTTGGTCCAACAGCCCGGTTAAATACGGTACTCCACTTCTACCACGAATGCCAATAAATTCGTGACGAAGAATCGGCGCAGTGTGTCCAGGAATGTTTACGCTGGCTACCCCTGAGTCCTGCTTACTCACACGTCCAATAGTGCCTAAGTTTTCCCTCCGGGAGGCAGTGTGGTATGTGAGAATAAGTACTCATGCCCCCGCACCGAGAATTGGCACCCGATTTGGAATGGTTTCGGCGAACTCACGAGAGACAGTGTTCGAGGTGTTTGAAGGGACCCGGCCCATGGCACAGGTATGTTGTGAGAGTGGAATCATATATAGGACAGCTACCGCTATACACTATTTACTCGAGTATGAGCGCAAGAGGCATTATCCACCGAGAGCGTATGACTCAAGAACTTGTTGGGCGTTTCCGTATGAACTTGTACATACATTGCAGACCTAAGCCTATGGAGGTGATAACAAGTCCAATGCTTAAAAGGAGGCATTAAGTCCTGGGATTGGGAAAAAAAAGGGGTGCTATCAAGGTCCACGATATTCGTCATTTACTCCTAGTGGGGTGGTCTACACTCTCCTCTAGAAAGCAGTTCTAACGCTATACCTGGACAGACGAGACGCGCTGACTCACCCCCCCCCCCAGGTACCCACCTCCATGCTATGGCCGAGTCACTCTTCTACAAAAAAACGTTTGATATTTCATGACCTTTGTGAAGAAGCGTCGCTGAGCCACACAACCGTATTACCGCAGGAAGGCGATGACCTTGCCTATCTCATCAGTCCATGGAATACCGGTAATCCTTATGGAACACCCCCCCCCGGACCTATAAGAAACAGTGTCCGAGCTGTTTGAAAGATCATACTGTGGCGCAGGAATAATACCAGCACTGTATCCTGTGGGGGCGATCGTACCATACATCCGACAACTGCCCGAGCTAGGAATCTCCCTTTCTGGCGAAAATTCAAATGATACGAATGGGGTTGAGCCATTTCGGAGCTACATGATAGATCCTGCCGGTATGGCGCGATACGATTTCATCGGTAGCAGTGAGGAAATAGAGCCAGCATGTCTGTCGTGCTCAATAAGAGCCATTCTCGAGGTCGATCGGGGAATATTGCCACCGAGGTACTCTATATTTATTGCTCTCCACTTTTTTTTTAGGGGTCCGCAGGGGCCACTGTAGCTAGCTATTCCAAAAGAGGTGTCCATTCGTGGACGAGTATCTTACGAGTAGACACAAGTCTTCCATGGGCACTACGTACCGGTATCCCTTGGACCATCCAAAGCCGCAAAATTCTCGGCCAGGTGCGCCAAGCCTGTTTTTGGGGCATTCGGGTACCGGTACCCGAGTATTGCGGTTTGTTACGTACCATGGGGCTGCTAGTCTAAGGTGCTGAGTCACTTGAACATTGAAAAGCCCGACCTAAAATAGTAACTAGCGGTGAACTATTCTGGACTTAATTTAGCCTGTCCGTCCCGCGAATCCCCCACCGTCTCGAACGGCCCGAAGGATTTCCGGCGCTGAACTACGTAGACTAAGGACCTCTTGGACGCAGTGTTTTCTACTCGTAAATCGCGCTCGACGATCATTGACAATCTTCCCCCCCTCCCGGAAAACGAGTACCGGTATTTGCGCACCCGATGGTAACTTATCCGTCCGGCTAGTTATTTTCTCCCTTGAACGAGGAAAGTGTGGGAACGCCAATAGCGCAAGAATGTATGGGACATTGTGT
The DNA here is from genome assembly GCF_000151645.1 of Tuber melanosporum. Classification (NCBI taxonomy): domain Eukaryota; kingdom Fungi; phylum Ascomycota; class Pezizomycetes; order Pezizales; family Tuberaceae; genus Tuber; species Tuber melanosporum. The sequence continues at coordinate 350,324 of NW_003299123.1, read as the reverse complement.
GTGTGTGTGGCAGTGAGGATACGAGTGATACTAAATAGTGGCCTTATGGACACCCGAGAACTTGGTGAAATAAAAGGATTCACTCTGGTGGGCAATCGCCTGGGGACGCCTTTAATAGTGGTTCATGGGATCCTGCTTACTGTATCGGGTAAGATGTATTCGGCTCTTTTTCCCTCGGGATGTGCGTAAACACTTCACTTCCTTAGGCGAAAGGGTGGGGATGTCTGGATACAGTGTCTAACCTCCGAATCGCCTCCAGGCATAAGACGGGGGAGGGGTTTCGAATAAGAGGTTTCTGTATTCTGGGGTTAGGAGTCCTTGATTGGCCTCCTGGATTTTGGGATTTAGTAGGCACAAAGTTAGGGAGATATCGGGAGATTATTCAGTTTTATTTTAAAGGACTTTTGTGCAGTTCCCCGAAATCCCATCCGAGTTGTCACAGATTATCCATCCACCCTGTATGCCCCTGCACCCCTCCGGGTACAAAGGAATTGGAATCAACTATGATACTTGCCAAATACCACAGAAACCACCCACAAACTGCCAACCAGCTGCCCATCTCCTATCCTTTCCTCTCGCTCTGCTCCCCACTTCCAACTCTAATAGGCCGAGAACCGCCATCTCCCCTTACGGCATATCACCCTCATCCAACCTCCATCCCAACCTCTTGGCCCACAAGATATTCCTGAATAATCTGCTGCGTTTTCTTGGGATACGTCCGCACTGACATCCTCACAGACTTGCCCCGAGAGGGCTTTAAGTCGACGTCCATCTCCCCCGTTCCCAACAACGCCTCCACCACCGCTTCATAACCAGCGTTCGCAGCCATATGTAGGGCTGTGAAACCGGCTCGGTTCTTGTGATTAGCCTTGACTCTAGGATCCCGAACGAGTTCTCGCACGATATTTGCAAAGCCATTTTGTGACGCGGCTTGCAAGGGTGTGAACCCGTCGCCATTCGTGCAGTTCGCTAGGGTTCTCGGGTCTTCCAGGAGAACCTTAACAATGGGCTCATGGCCCTCCAGGCATGCGGCGAAGAGTGGGGAATGGCCGCCCGGGTCTGGGGAATTAACGTCGATTAGCGGGTTGGCCAGGAGCCCTCTCACACTGCCTAAGCAGCCTCTGCTTGCTGCAGCGAAGAGTGGGGAGCGGCCATCCGGGCCTAAGGCATTAACGTCAATTTGCGGGTTGGTTAGGAGCTCTCTCACAGCTCCTAAGCAGCCTTCACTTGCCGCGGTGAAGAGTGGCGTCTCACCATAACGGTCTACTGTATTAACACTGGCTCCTCCGGATCCCAGCATCTTTACGATCTCATCGTGTCCTTGTTTCGCAGCGAGATGTAAAGGTGTCCTGCCCAACCCATCGATATGATCGACATCGACCCTCCCATTGTCCAAGAGGATCCGCACTGCCCAGACTTTCCCATAGCGAGCAGCGGTGGAGAGTGGAGTCCAAAATGATTCATCAACCAAATCAGCCTTGACCCTCTCATCCGCCAATAGTACTCGTAAAACTTCAGCGTGGTCCTTCTCCTTACCCGTCCACGTTATCATATGCAGTGGTGTCATGGAACAATAGCACCGCGAGTTGACGTCAACGTCGGGGATACCAAGAAATATCTTGACGATATCTAAGCGAGCGGACACAACGGCTTCCGCGAATGGCGTGTATCCCCCGGGATCCTTAGGTTCAGGGTCAACTCCGCAGGCTATCAGTGTACGGATGCAGGTCTCATTCTGGGTATCCACGGCCCTGCTAAGAAGTGGTCTATAGCCCCTGATGGACTTGAGTATACCCCTGCCCAGAAGCTTTCGAACCGCTTGCTTATCCTCACGCGCCGCCGCATAGAACAGTGCCCTTTCGCCATATTTTATTGAACAGACCGAGTTTTCGAGGAGGACCAGGGGAAGTAAGGCAGAGAGATGGCGGCTAGTTCTTAGAAGAGCATTTGTGTCTGGCGGAGATAGACCCTCCGCAATTTGCAGAATTAACTCGTTTGGCAGGTTCAGAAAGCTCATAGTGAGTTCTAGTGCGATAGTTGGTACAGTACCGTGACAGGAGTAATGTCGTGAATTAACTTATATCGGTGCGAGAAACGTCTGACTCACGCTGTTCGGACTACAGCGTACGATACGATTCGATAAGGTTCTAGGAACGGCCGAGGGGAAATGTGTAACCCCCGCCCCCGCCCCCATTTCAAGTGCTTTAACTGGAAGAAGGTGGTCGACTACGGAAGATTGTGTTGAAGCTCTGAACCATAATGAATTCAATATTTGCACCCAAAACCATTCTGTAGCTAGGAGCGTTACACGCTCCCCCCCCCATCCCTAGCGCCATAAGATACAGCGCAGTACCGGTAATTTACAATGAGCTTACCGGTATTAGATGCCGTTAACCGGACCGGTATAGGAAACCACTCTACCGGTAGGTAGCAACGGAGATGTAAGAGCCGGGGAGGATTCACCAGGGCCAAGAGGCCTGGAAATGAAATCCCAATATAAGTTTTCAAATACACTTTTGACCCCCCCCGGCATCACGGATAAGAATCCGACCTGGCTCCTCCTGCGCACGCTTCTCCTCGCACACGGGTACTGCCAAAGCCCATTTTCAAGTCTTTTGCCCAACTATCCTCTAATCCAGGCACGTATGATACGCTATGAACGATCGGCCCGCTATATGGAGGCCTAACTTGCCAGCACTCTCCGCAACATAAACTCCTGTGGCAAACGACACCATTAGCCAGCATTAGATTCCACAGTGTGAGATGCTGTTTCCGCCGGTATCGCATCTTACAGCTGTATTTTATGATACAAAATCAGTTTTTTGCAGTAGGGTAATATAGGGTATCATGCGAGTACTGCAAAACGCCATCGTAATCGCGCGAATAGGTTAGAGCGTGGGATTGGGTAGATGGTGTTCTCAATTCTGGATGCCTGGTTCAGATGTGACTGCGAAGTTGCGAGAGTCTGTACTTGCCATGGGTCCGGAGTGCGCTGAGAGCCTAGGTGGGGGTAGCAAGCTTGGGGTAACAGCCTTCAAACGAGCTCCGTTAGTGGGGACTTATCATACAACAGCACTTGCGAAAAACGTTTGTCAACACTCATCACCACTCCTCACTCATTACACCGTCCGTCATGGATCTCACATTAGAAATGAATGGTATCGGTCAGGAAGAGGTCTCATGCAAGCTGGATGGATAATATTATTAAGCAACACCATGGAAACTACAGAGAAGGAAAAGGTGGCATTGCTACTCTCCATCATGCATACAAATCGGTATAAAACGAAAAGAAAAACAATCAGAATAAACAATCTACGGTATGCCAGTAAACCCTCCCCTCCATTTTGAAAGAAAAAAGAGACGAACACCCGATAGCCAACCTACACCTCCTTACACCACTTGCCTAGCCCTGCACGTCCGATCCCAGCCCGCCCCATCTCGAGACACTTCCCAATCTCCGCGAGACCTACTTCAACCCTCCACATTCTTCCCTCTCTGCTGACGCCACCCCCGGAGCCACCACCTATAACTGCGGGTACTAGAAGTTCGTATTCTGCCAGCCGCTCCCATGCCCCTAGGGCGACCTCTTTGCTCCATAAACGACCTGCCGTAACACCGGCCGCAGAACTGGCTACCTTTAGGGGTGACGTAAGCGCAGTGTACTCTGAATACGCCATCTGGAAGTTACACGTATCCGTGTCGGAAATGATATCAAGGCGGGCAGCTGCGATGAGAAGGGTTAGTTCTAAATCAGTGAGGCCGTCAAGGATTGACAAGATGCTGTCTGGTTCGTCGAGTTGATTGGCAGATAATGAGAAGGAGGGGCCCATGGGGAACGATGTAACCGAATCCGATAACGGAAGAATGCAACTATTAAAGAACGATTTGGGGTCCTTATTCTGGGCGTAGATGCGCCTCAAGTGCCGTTGGAATTGTTTATCACTTTTATAGAGATTCTACGCCCCACCTGTTAGTACCTCGGGGTTAAAGAGAAAGTGTAGGAGATTAATACTTCTATATGAGTATTCCAAGCCTCAAAACAACGCCGATCTTCGTCTGATGAACCATTTATTTCCGCGTCAACCTCGTCCATATCTACGCTTAATCCTCCTTTGCATATTTCCCAAAAACCCTTTAAAGTGGGAGGATTCTTGAGATGGACGGTACGATGACTAAAACGACTCTTAACTCGTTTCTCTAAAGACTCGACAACGTCGATGCGTGTTGTTGTGCCAATAGCAGCAATGGGCGCCTTGCGGGATTGTGCAATATCAAAGAGATTATATAGAAGCGTTTGGCGGGGATGAGTCGCGAAGAGATCAAACTCCTCTAGGATAAAGATAACAGACAAAGTTGTAGTAGTACTTGATGGATCCTCTTCCGCTAGCTCCTCCCCTTCCCCATCCGGTGCTCTGAGTTCATCTGGGTGGGAAAGGATAGCCAGGATAGAGGAAAGCGTATCTGCAAAATTGGTAGTCTATAGAAAGTGTCAGGCTGTGAGAGATTTAGATAAGGGTGGAAAACTTTTACCTTTGGTTGATCTCTTTCATCCAGCTCCATTTCAACACCCAATTGGCGCCATATTTCTCGCAGGGCAATTTTGTCATCCGTCTGAAAAAAGCCATTCAGGCGGACTGTAAGGAATTCTCCTTTGTGCTCCTCTGTGAGATCCGAGATAGCACTTTCCAGAAGCTGGTGGGTGTTAGCTTAAGTCCACTAAGTTAGATAAGTATAAAACCTTACAGTAGTCTTTCCGGTGCCTCGCGCCCCAATTATCAACATCGAGTTACCTTCACCTGCCGCGACAGTTTGCTTAAGTAAATGGCGGACATGTCCATTGGGAAGTTAGCACCGCTCGTAGATAAAAATGATACCGAGTTTTGTATACATACCCTTCCTCATCCGAAACACCAACAAGTTTACTTCGCTTTCTTCCCATCAGTTTCGGCATAACTCTCTTTTTCAATCGTTGGATCGACTCCGCCGGGAATTGTTCCAAGTCTGCATCTGCGATAGCGTCTGCAGCTGGGTCCGGGACTGCCATATTTTCACTAACGATCTCTGTACGGGTACGTTTTGGTCCCCCGGAAGCGAAGGGATCCTCTAGCCCTGCCAAGGTAGCCATAGTCTCCTTTGCCGGCGTCATAAGTGATAGCCGCTTCTTTGCCGATTCTCTCTCCTCTTTTCTTAGAGCTCTAGCAGATTGCACAGCGGTAACAATCCTTCCATCGGTAGCCACAAAGTCCTCATCGATCTCATGTTCTCCATCAACATCTTCTTCCTCCTGTGCTGCTGCTAGCTCGTCCGGTTCCCCATCCTCCCCGCTCCCCGCTTCCTCCTCCTCCTCAATGTCGTCCTCCCCAGTCTGCTCTGGAACTTGCTTTCTACCAGCACTAGCTCTCTTTCCCTTCTTCCCTACACTCGGCGTGGCCTCTTCCGACTCGAGTCCCATTGGCGCCACAGGCGCAACACCGGGGCCTTCCGGAGCGGGCAGAGCCCTCTTTCGTTGAGTTCTAGGCGGGCGAGAACGTGGCTTGATAGTAGTAGCAGGAGTAACAGGTGCCGGAACAACCTTCTTAGCGGAGAGAACCGGCGAGGACCTAGTAGTAGATATCTCGTCATCGCTACCGTCAATCTGAACAACCGGCTTTCGCGTCTTATAGGTAATCTTTGGTCGCCTACACTTCGCCTTCGTCTTCAGAGCGGGCCTAGGAACCTGTCGTTGGTCCCTTGAAAGTTCGTCTCCCGAGGATGAGGGGGCATCAAAGGGATCGGTCCGCTTATCAGTAGGCTCCTCCCCTTCCCCTCCTGCTACTTCCCCAATGACAACGTCATCACCGTTCTCCCCTCGCGGAGTGCTCCGAGTCCTGGGTGTGAGGGTAGACTTCCGCGAACCCGGCTTCGCGCTGCTAGGAGTAACGGAGTTATCTTTTTTCGTAGAGCTTCGTGTTCGCTTAGCGGTGGTAGCAGCCGGCGTAGCTACGGCGGAACCCGCATTCTCTTGGGATGCTGATGGAGTAGCCGGCGGAGGGGGCAGAACGGCGATGGTCTCCCCGATTGCAGACTTGTCAGGTGATTGCGTGCCCGCAGCGGTACGTGCGCGTTTGGCCGAAGACGCTTTCGCGGAGCCCGGGGCTTTACGTTTTGGCGGCATTGGAGATTCTTGGTGGTGGTGGATGGGCGGTGTCGGTGTTTATTTGGATGTTGCGAGGGATCCAGCCGGAGAGTGCAGCTTTCGGGCAGGGCAACGCGCTGAGGCTCTTGGTGCTCTAGAACTAGGGTTGGTGGTAGCTCCAACGTTGAGCAGGGGTATCATACTCGAGTACCGTACTGTACTGTACTCGACAAAAGACCAGAAATGGAAAATATGCGTGGCAACCAAGGTGTCCCACCAACGGACTCACAGGCGAAGAAGGAAGCGATATTGTAGTTGTCGCTTTTTTCGTGAGGTAAACTATCACTTCCAGTTCTGGCAGCTGGTCAATAATTCACAGCTTGAAGGAGATTATCACTTCCCGAGGCGTGAGCGATATCGCCGTTCAACGAATGAAGTAAACTGCCGTTCCTGCTATGGGATGCCAACCCATGAGCTAATTTCCACCATTGGCAGCATACTAGAGCAAATAGGAGAGGAAATGATAATTTACTAAGTTAGATACCACTATCCTGTCCTAATCTATTAATCCAATTTATGAGATGAGTTTGAGGCATTAATCAACCCAAGAAGCTTGATGCTAGCGCAATAAAACTTCAATAGATACGGTACTGTACTCAAGCATAGTATCCTTAGACTAAAAAATGTTGCAGTATCAGAGCCATTATTCTTTGAAGTAAAATAAAGCGTTCGGTAACGTGAAGAGAGAGTAGTATAAGTAGGAATGATAGATAAAATCCAGCAAGAGTTTTCTCAGGTACACAATTGAAAGGTCAGAATTCGCATATCATTTCTAAGTAGATAATAAGGCCCTTTTAACACATGATCCTTATCCAATATGGTGCCTGTGTGGATGAAAATTTTCACCTCCAGTAAGGGGGACGAAAGTCTTGTACTACTGAAACAAGAAAGAAACAAGAGAGAAATTTTCACTGCAAGGAGATAGAGAGGAAACAGTACGGAGACAACAGGGAGATAACAGTTTCAGACATCAAGTAAGGTAGAAAGAAAAGTTCGTAAAGATCTTATAGGAAACCAATGGAAAGTATGAAATCGAAACTCAAGGACAATATTCCAACATTCTTGTTCATCATGATGCACGCTCACTCTAAGGTGGAATTGACACGGTGAACGATAGTTAGGCCCATGCAACGAGCAGGAATATTGCTTCCTTCCTGGCATTGGGGATTTTGCGCACCAAGACCTACAGTACAAGTCTCAGACCATGTGCCATGTACTCGTACCGTACCGGGAGTCGAAAATTCCCGAATCTGGAAAAAGGACGGTAAAAGGTGAGCTGCTCGGCCCCGGTGAGAGAGATAAAGAAGCAGAGAAACACCAGGCGTTACCAGAAGAGGCAACTCCAACGGCATAGCGCTCGGCCCTTAGGCTGCGATTGACAGAAAAAACACTGACGAGTACGGTATGCCTTGGAATGGGTTTATAGAGTAGGTGTTTGCAGCTTAGCGGCCGGATGACTGCGTGTCATATAATACCATATCCATTGCATATACCGGTATGTGATTACGGATACTATGGGGGTATGGAGGGGGGGGAATATGAAACGCAGGTATTTCTGACACTCGCGAGGAGCGACACAAAAACGAGTTGTTTACTAAGGTATTGTGGTGATTAGTTTCCACTATGGATATGGTTTGGTGAAGATCATGCCTGCCTACCACTATTCTCCATATGTGAGCTTGAAGATGAGGTTAGGATGCAGTCCATATATTTTAGTCTTGCTCGTCAAGAAAAATCAATACACTCTGGCCCCCAGTCTTCGAGTACCATATAAGCTCGAAAAACTTTTCTATGTAGCCAAACCCTCCATACATATGCAAATTACCCGCATGGGGCACGACCCCGGAGAACTATACTCTGTGCATAATGATATGTTTCCTCCAGTCCGTCCATGCTCGGGTTGGTCTCCTGAATCCGTTGCAAAGGTTGATTCCCTCAACCAAAACAAGCAACTGTTGCCCCAATATCTACTTCATAGGATCACTAGTGCGTGACCCAAATACCCAATATCCCTCCCTGAATCTTAGGTGCATAGGGAGTTTTCGAGCCTGTACGATACGTCATACTAACCCGTTAGGAGTGACATAACGGCCCACAGTGCTGGGCAGCATCGACTCACGACCAAGCTGGAAGGGGTATCAATTTTTTTCCCTCAGCCTCCCTTTGCCTACCAGATCTGTTTTCTCCTCAGGGCATTTTGTCAGATGCTCGGGGTGGGCCTCATGAACCCCGAAAATATTGCCAGCGAGGCTACGAAAAATCTCGCAACGTCCCGAGACATTGGTGCTCGAGGGGGTCCGGCCATTATTGCCCGTGCCATCCAAAACTTGCGCAAGGGATTTCGTCATCAAACGATTATGCGTTTCCATCAGGTTAACGAACCGATTTGAGAAAAGACTCTAGATTGTTAGGAATGCTAAGAAGAATAATGTAGAGGAGATTTTTTTTTTTTTTTTTGAAGTAATTAAAGGTCTTAATAAAGATAATTGAGACCTTGAAATTATACCTTTCTGGTAGGAATGGGGAAAATGGGTTATGCACATCCACACTTTTGTTCCCAAGTAATCACTTTTTCCAAAAAAAAATTAGATAATAAAATTTCTATGCCCATATTAGTTTATTTATGGATGCATATCGGGAAGGAGTAGAGCGTGATACAAAAGTCTTTTTAACTGCAGTAAGAGATTACTATATGAGCAACGGACGCGCTGCAGGGATGGATGAACTTGATTGGTTAATTAAAGCCCTTATATATCTTAGGATACCTGTATTTCATCTCCAATTTTCTATTAATCTAATTCTATAAGGAACCCTTATGACAGCTATTGTGAAAGAAACTAGCCGTGGAAGGGGACTAGTCCCAACGGTTCACATGAGTGACGGCCTGTGATGGCATTACAGAACAATCGTGAAAAGAGAGGCACCAACTACTGTAAGTTACCTACTTGGAGATAATAGAGTTCGCGGGTAGCAGTGTGTATGAACAGGCGGAAGTAGAGTTAAGTAGTTTGTATATGATATGCTAAATATAATAGGTTTACTTACTTTCTGGAGTACAGTATCGTATACTAGCTAAGAGTGTCGTCAATACGGTAATATGGTAGAGGGGATAGTGAGCAGGCTGGAATAATGAACCACCCTTCCAAATTTGGCATTCGCAACCACATTTTTCGAGTCATTGAGAGGGGCCCCTTCTGTTCCATGTTTCCACTAGGTCAACTTCCCTCAAAGTGGTCCGTTGGCCCACCACTCTTCTGTCTCGGTTAGCTAACTAAGTGGTTGATATTGGATCCCAAATTACACAAAACTATGATATCTCTAGAAGACAACTCATCCACATATCTAACCCCTTTTTGAATTACTCCTTAGTCGTCGAACTATATAGATATTTGGATTTGCCGAATTTACTCCCCGGTCATTAGAAAATTGGGGTACAGTACTGTACGTTATGTTAAATATGCAGCTCTTGGATATAAGTCGTCCTCGATTCGGTAAAGTGTCAATGAAAACACACCATAATCGGCGACATATGACGGCGACTGGATCTGCAGCGGTTCAGGATCTCGGATACCAATTATTGCAAAAATGAAGCTGTAGGTAACCAGGAGCTTGTAGTTTAGTAAATTTTGTGCGAATTTGCTTTTGTACCAAACACAGTTCACGCAATTGAGGTTCAAGGTGTCGAAATATTCGCTTCGAGTTCTGAGCCTCAGAATTTATATGGGTGCACATAGAAAAGGGTATCATAATGCTTGTTCTAAAAGTTCCGATTTTTACTGGCCAACCCACAGCGCAAGACACATCTAATTTGGCTAACATTTGTGTATTGTGAAGTCCGTACCGCGGCCTGGTACACTGAACTGATATATAATCGATTGAGGTGGGCTTGGTGTTGTTGCGTGGTGGCGAAAATGGCCGTACAAAGGGCGAGTGACGATGACCTTTGATAGGGCAGAGTATCAACCTACCGTGACACTGCATGGTACTACAATACAAGTGCTGTGCCGGTACTTTACTCGAGTGCAGTACTGTACTGTACAGTACATCATATGCACAAAGAAGGGTGTTGTTGGTGTAAATTTGGGGGAGAATGGTTGGACAGCACAGAGGTATCGACGAGGTTCCACAAAGACCCCGCTTTTCTTGTGCCCCTCAATGTCCCGGGTTCGACTAACTTCACTATCCATCCACAATACCCTGAGCGGCAAAAACAGGAAACGCCTCAATCATACAGTAATAACATCAACTCCTTGAACACGGCTATTACGAATAACTTTACTCTTGCCGATGACCGACCTAACATCCTAACCTGGCTATCCCCACTAGATCCTAGGTTACGGCATCGCGACATTCAGGACCGCCGAGTCGAAAAGTAGGAGAATGGCTCTTGAAAGCGGAGGAATTTAGAATTTGGTCCGCCGCTGGTGGGGAAGGTGAATCAGATAGCCAAGTTTTATTTTGCTATGGAGATCCAGGGGTCGGCAAGACTTTTCTTAGGTAACAAAGACGAACATCGAAGCAAAGCAGAAAAAGGACTAGTGCTAATGAGCCGCGATGTTAGCTCCCTAGTGATAGACTAGTTATGCGATCAGGCCAGAGGACAAAATGTCGCTGTTGCGTGTTTTTACTTCGACTTCGCCGCCCAAAAGGAGCAGTCATTGACCAGCATGTTGGGCGCCCTGCTCAAACAGATTGTGAGCGGACTGGAGGAGGTGCCGAGAGAAATAGTGCAAGCCTATGAAGACCAGAAAAGAGTCATTGGTGGGCGGGGGCCGCAGCTTTCAGATATTGTGAAGATGCTGCAGGCCGTCACTTCCGAAATGCGCACGTTTATCTGCATAGATGCTCTAGATGAATGTGCGGCAAGATATCGAGTCAGGACTCTCGATTCGCTGAATCAAATCCTTCGAAAGTCTCCAAGAACTCGAATATTCGTGACTGGAAGACCGCACATTCGACCGGAGATCGTGAGGGGACTTTCTGGAAGAGTAACAAGTGTATTGATAAGTCCCAAGCGAGATGATCTTGTTAGATACCTTCATACCAGGCTACACGAGGACATAAACCCGGATGCGATGGACAGTAGTCTGGAAGCAGACATCCTAAGGAAAGTTCCCGAAGATATTTCCGAAATGTATGTACAAGTAACAACACTGTGGAAGCTGCTTCAGGTTATCCACTGACAGATACTTATCTAGATTCCTACTAGTCTCACTAAATATCGATGCCGTCCTACAAGAAGCAACAATCTATCGTAGGCGACAAAGGCAAATGGCAATGACTGATGGCCTAGGGTTGGAGGATGTCTATGGCGCAACGCTACGTCGGATAAAGGGGGGGGTGGGCAAAAATCAGGACTTGGAATATCCGCCTTGATGTGGATCTTTTATTCGGAGCGGCCCTTGTGGCCCGATGAGCTGTGTCATGCCCTTGCAGTCGAAATAGGGTCGTCGAACCTTAACATCGACAATGTTCCCTCCATATGAACAGTTCTAGCCTCTTGTCTGGGACTCATTACCGTAGACAAGGAAGCTTCCACGATCCGGTTAATTCACTATACCCTTCAAGAATACCTCCGAGCTCATATAGAGCTTTTTAGCGCAGCTCACTCGACAATGGCAGAAACCTGCTTAAGTTATCTAAATTCCCAGGAAATAAAAGCTCTTTCAGCCAGTCCGTCTCCCGACCCCCAAGGCGCACCCATTCTTGAATACTGTTCCCTATATTGGGGAGCCCACGCAAAAAGGGACCTTTCGGATTGCGCGAAATTGCTTGCCCGAAGCTCTTTTCTGACTGCAATAACCACATATCGGCTAAAATTCTCTTGAAGGCACAGAACCTCTATTTTTGTACTTTTGGCTTCTTTAAACCCTCCCTTTTCAGTGGCCTACATTCTGCATCCTTTTTCGGGATTACTGAGATTGTAGCTAGTTTAGTCGAGGTGGAAGGTTGCGATATAAACCAAGACTGCGCGGGAAATACCCCGCTCATGTGGGCTGTCCAGAGAGGGCACGAGGAACTGACGAAAACACTACTCGGACGGGACGATGTCAACTCAGACAAACCAGATAAGTACGGCGCAACGCTACTCCACCATGCTGCTTTGAATGGGTGCGAGGGAGTATTGACAATACTACTCGGACGGGACAACGTCAACCCCGATGAACCAGATAACAGCGGCCTAACTCTGCTCCACCATGCTGCTCTGTCTGGGCGCAAGGGAGTGGTGACAATACTACTCGGGCGGGACGACGTCGACTCAGACAAGCCAGATAAAAATGGCCAAACACCACTTTATCATGCTGCCCGGGTAGGATGGCAGGGGGTGGTGAAGATACTGCTCGGACGGGACGACGTCAACCCTGACAAGCCCGACAAATTAGGTAGAACACCACTCTGGTGGGCTACTACCCGTCGCCATACCAGAGTAATTGCCCTTCTACAGTCCACAGCATCTGCTACCCGCAGCATGGCCTAAGGCCAGGGAGCCATCCCCTTGTTACCGCCTTCCAATACGAATAACCTCTTTCCCATATCAATAAGGACAGAAACCTCTCCGCAAACATACCTATTGCCGCCACTACCTCCCTCCTCTCATCCCCACCTAATATCCTCCCGCACTTTAAAACGCCCCTTGCGGTAATTTCTATCTCCTTTTCTCCCGGGGTATGCCTGCCCCTGAAACACAGCTTAAATACTTTCTTTTAATCAAAACCGGTTGTGCGGGATGGGTATGCACATATTTATCACATATCTGCCAAAATCTCTATCCATATTTTCTGATGTGTAATCGAGTCAGACCCGCCAGTTCCCGTTAATCATCTAGAGCTTGGCGTTGGCTAGGGGCTATTTTATTTTATTTTTGTTGAGATAAGCCAGAAGACTTGGAATTTCCATCATATCTACCTCTTTTATTGTTTTCTAGTTGCATATCCTCTTTTCAGTTTTGCTGCTCACTTATTTCCTCAACAATCCCTTCCCCCCCCCTCTCTCCTATCATAAAGTATAAACCTGGGAATCGTTTAGATAATATTATAGAGAAAAAGTTGTAAAGTGTATGTATTCCCGACACTCGTAAAAAGAGACCCAAGAGCTAGCGGTTAGCAAAGGTACCCATGGTGGTGATAAGCTTCCATTATAGACATGATTTAATGAAAATCATGTTTTTATGCTACTGTCCTACAGGGTGACTGTGTGGGGAATAGTAGCAGTGTGTGGACAAGGGCGAGAGGTAAGAATGATAGCAACCCTCGTCTCTACTCTCTAAATTAACGGTAAAGACAGCAGTATAAGTAAAACATAAACGAATCCTGATCCCTCCATGGAGAACCACACCCATCACTAACTCTCCATGCATGCTTCCCTTTCCTCCGTACACTCCTGTAATACTCTCGTAATAACAAAGGAAAGACAAGTATAGAGAATCCACTGTGTCGATTTCTGAACCTCCATGACGATCTATTGAACCCCCGAACTCTCCGTCGGACCCCCGCAACTTCCTCAATCAACCCTGATCAACCAACATCCATCTAGAACCTTCAATATATGGGGGGTTTCTCTAGTTTATAATGTTGTGGTACTCGTATCGCAGAAAGGGAGTTAATTTTACTATTGAAGAATGCTTACCGTTCTAATCCTTTTATGGTAAACAGGACTAAAAAGTGTGGAGACACTAGCCTTCCCTCCACCGCTGCGCGATAGGTCCTCCACCGTAATCCCTATTAAGACCATACAGCAAACCCCTTCCCACATAGCCCCAGAGGGAGACCGTCTGAATAGCACACGATTCTACAGAGCAGTACCTAGCGTGCGCCGGTACGCTACTCCTCAAAAAAAAAACGTCATCATAATATCCGCTTCTGTGGATCACCAGCGCGTGGCTCAAATGCGCGATATCCATCCCTGCATCATGAGTGCGGAGCGGGCTTGCACGATACCCTACCCTAACCTGTAAGGAGCGATCATCAAATTTTCCAATAATTAGACTATGATACCATGCTGCCGAGTGCTAAGTAAATCACACGATCTGATATTGTTCAAATCACAAAGAAACAGAGATATCACGTTATTTACTTAGTACTCGGCAACGTGATTATGCTAATGTATAAAGCTGATGCTAAAAATCATGAGCAGTGTAATGGTTTTCAATTGAAAACGGCCACATTCGCAACCTTCAAACAGATGATCCAGTGCAAGCAATCCGACCCAAATCCTGGTCCATCTACCTAATATTATGAAATAATTCCCCAGATCCACTTTCCAACCCCTTCGAATTCTGTACCTGCACTGGTTGAGGAATTTTCAAGAGAGTTATGGTTGGTACAGTACATTGGTCCTGGCTCAATTTCTGATGATTTTGTAGGGGAAAGGAAATGGTAAGGCCCGGCGCCGTCTTCAACCCCAGCACTACAATACCGTATCACCTCAAATAACAGAACCTAGTGCTATGTCGTTGGGATTGCCTTCTATGGTAAGGTCTGGTGTTTTTTGTTTTTTTGTCGTGCTTTTCACCCCTTTTCCCAAGTAGGGAATTCCCAACTACATAGCCTACGCTTCGATTACCCGAGATTATACGGTATTGTATTCCAAAGTAGCTAACAATTCTTTAATAATCTGTGAGCACTTGTGGAGATCTTCGAAAGGATTTTGGACCAAACTACCAATTTCTTACTTTTTTATAGCGCCAGATGATTGAATGGAAAGAGTGAAGTATCCATAACACGATTTCGGTTGTTACATGCCATTTTGCTCACTATTTTTGTCACAAGCCTTGTACTGTACAATATGTCATGCCTGGCTCGATGTCATATTTACTAACTCACTACAAATCATAGACCGCTAGGAAAGTATATCGGACTCGAACCTATCTAGAATCTGCGGAACCTAGAGTGCACCACTACTTCTATCTCCTTGACTCAGTCCTGTTGGTTGTGAATTAAATAGATGTTAAGTGAAGAAGATAGATTCGTGAATCAAGTATTCCCACCAAGATGGAATACAATTCTCGCACTGCCCTTCCAAACCCATTCAAACGTATTAGCAGACGTCTTACGAGTTGATCCTCCAAGATAGCGAAGGTATGCCCATATTTCTTCTTGCCGTGAATTGTGATCCCCAGCTGCCAGTTAGGAACATGGCCAGGATCAAAGGTCCGTTTCTACCCTGGTTGAATCCTCCAAAGATCTACCTGCGTATTGAGGCCCCGAGATACCCGGGAAAGCCCATCAGATGCAAAGATAAAGCCTCCAGACTATCTACAGGCCTTACAATATGCTCGATATTCGTCAGATAGCCCGGGCCCATCTCCTAGCCTTGTTGTGCTAGGTTGAGCCGGGAATGGCTGAGCCCAGGTTTCTTGGCGATCCCAATAAATGTTTTTACTTTTGAGAAATTTCTCACTATTTGTAAGTTGATATTACCATGCAAACATTCTGGGCATGCAGAATTCTAGAACAGAATTTTCTACTAGTGGAAATTTGAAAGCTGAAACAAATCCAATTTGAGATATTGTGGTGAACGCTAGTCCTAATAGTGATTAGTGGTCTATGATAATCACTTGTTTTGTCCCCCCCCCGCCAGCCCTCCCAGGGGCAAAAAGCGAGTTTTTCGAGTTTACGCGGTATTCCCACTCCCAGCACTCCAAGAGCATTGAATCGCTGTCCGATATCGACTCGAGATACCCCATACAATCCCTAATCTCCTGAGCGGATCTATGTAATCTCCCTCGAGCTGCCAAGCAAAATCCTGTAACCTCCTGTTGCCGAGTGAGAATACATGACGCTCTCGTGAATCCGAGGTTATGTGCAACGGCTACCCCCCTCCCGGGAACAGTGTCCATCGGGAGTACTTCATCGCTTTGTGGTTCGCGTTGATCGGGAGCTTTAAAAAAAAAAGAATGAAAAATCCATTCAATGAAACGACGTTTGCTCCTCTCCCCCCAACTGCTGGAAACTGATTCTGTAATGTTAAGAGGCTGCCCACCGGTGCAGCGACCAGTTTGTCGCAAAGAATAACTCCATTGTGTCTAGTGAACTCCCCATCGCCCCGACAGATAAACTCACAGAAAAAGTGAGCCCCCGAAAGGGGGTCGAGATATTTGCGTCCCTGGGAGAAAGATCCTCGAAATCACCCCCTCCGGTAATAAGCTCTTGTAACATCTAGAAAGAGCCCTTACCCCCACTACCCCAACGGTAGCGCAGTAGCATCATAGCCCATGCCGAGGGCTGCCACGGGGATAGTGGCAAGGCGATCGAGAGTGGGGGGTGGAGTGGTGATCGAACTACTCCCAGCGTCGGCGTTTCGGACCTACGCCTTGCGGAGATTGCAAGGCCCCTACCTGTACTACGCCGGCCTAAGAGCGACCCCAGATGGAGCACATCAAAGGGTATATGGCTTCGCCCATAGAAATAAAAATAAGCCTACAAATTGATGGAATAGTGGACCTTCAAAGCTGGCCAACCTTTTAATACAATTTACCCAGGTTACCGCTTTCCGACACTATACGAGGGTTTCTTCATGCTCTCGAAATATTTCTTTAGGTTTTCACCTTGAGCGCTAAATACTAGTTTGGGTTGACTGAGTTTCCTTCTTTACTCTTGTTCTTTTTTATTGTTCATAAGATCTCTTCTTCAAACTATCGAGCCGCTGTTGGGACAAGCCATATTAATAAATAGCTAGTCTATTTACCCTACTATATTAAGTGATCCATCGACCAAGCCCGTACCGAAGTATAATATGATACCTATCGAGCTACTGAGAACCGTTGGAAAAGGTGATTGCACATCCAACACAAAATGTCAAGATTTCCTCTCAAATGTTACCCTCCTGTATTTGCTCAGAGTTCCTGCTCCCTATGCTTCTCTTTTAATTCTTCCCTTGCTTTTACCTCCTTTCCCTCAACAATCAACAACCTCTCTCCTACTTACTCCTCATACCAGTGATGCTTCTGACACTCACCACTACATCTACCACCGAATATCTCGAGTGATAGTACTTGAACGCAGTAAGCATCAGAGCTCGCAGACCAGACCTAACAGCCGAGTTTGCACAACACTAACATGGCATCGCCTGAGGCTTTTCCGAGTATGGAGCAAATACCACATAATTCCTCCGTATATCTCCGTCCAAGCCACCGACGACCCCTACAATCGCGATATCGGAAAGGGCATTCCCAGCTCCTAGTGTCTGCCGGATCAGCCGAGTGGCTCTCTTACCTAATTCCACTTTCCCGAGAGAGGTGTGCACTCCGTCGTATGAGTTACGGGACTAAGAGAAGAGTGTTTAATACAATAATCATGAGCGGTGTAAAATACTGTCCCGCACATACTCGTAATCCTCGCCTCTTCGCGTTCCAATCACCAAAAACATTAAAAAGAGAGGTCATAACTCATCCAACGGCCTTGACATCTATCTTCTTCTTCGATCTCCGGGAGCCATTCCATCTAATGGGCTTCTTGGGATCGGATCAGAGCGCGGTGCTTTCCCCGGTTCGGAAAAGAACAGTTGGAGATTACGATAATCCGATTGATTTCGCCTACCCTATCGAGCTCACATCTCGTCCCGACGGTAAAATCAAGGCGTCCAGTAATAAACTGCTGAGAGCCGTCACCGCATTCGACCGTAATAGATGCCTTCCAGCCTAGGGAACAGGAGTGGTGCGGTACCGGTACTCCAGTTGTACTGTGGATTGAGAAAATCCAATTCGAGGCATGGTGTTGGGTTATCTCTTGAAACGCCTACATGCCTATATCGTACCATTTCCCTCCCGGCTGGGCTATTTTTCAGTCAAAAAGGAAATGGAGTTTTACAAATAGCTCAAAGGAAACAAGTGAATGAACAAGAGAGACACTGGTCACAATTATAAGAACTATTCTACATCCCAGATCCCACCAGTACCTCAATACCACCCCCCACCCCCAACAATAACCTACTAGTATAAATGTAGTCTTTGTATAGTAAAACTGTGTCAATGAAAACAACACATTTTACAATACCATGACTTCTCCTTTTGAGATTTTTTTTTGCAATGTGACAATTGCAGATCACCAATGGATGATCAATTCTGCCCCCAGATCCCCACAACTCTCTCTATGATACCAAGCATCCTGTATTTAATTAGAAATGCTGGCTTCCAAGAGTTTTTATATTCCCCTAATAGTGCGTTAGAAATAATATGTTCTTATTAATCTTTCTCCTGTTTAAATTAGTACTAGTAGATTCTCTTCCAGCCACTCACCTTATTTCTTTCAAATCTTTTCTTATATATCTTTCTCCTGTTTATATTAGTAGATGCCCACCCACCTACCCTCCTAAATTTCCTTCCCACCTGTTTTATTAATTTTTCTCCTGTTTGTGTTAGTAGATACCCGCCCACCTTCCCACATGTATGTCCTCCTTTTTCCCACCAACCTGCCCACATTTATGTTCTTTTTTTCCCCACCCACCTTCCCACATGTATGTCCTCCTTTGCCCCACCCACCTGTCCACATTTATGTTCTTTTCCCCACCCACCTTCCCACATTTATGTCTTTTTTTTCCCCACCCACCTTCCCACATTTACGTTCTTCTTTTTCCATCTACCTACTCACACCTATGTCCTTTTTCCCACCCACCCACTCACATGTATATTCTTTTCTCCTCCTACCTAACCACATATAATCTGTTACTAGAAGAATAAAAATAAATATATTAGTATCAAACTTTAAACCCAAAAAGTAGGAGAATATGAGATAGAAAACAAAAGGAGAATAACATAATTTGTAAATTGATATACTAGACATGCCACCAAGTAGCTATGTCCTAACCATCATGCTTCATGTAAGTTTATGAGAGAGAGTTGTATGTGAAGAAAGAGTGAAAGTGATTGATGAGAAAGAAAGAAGAGGAAGAGGGGGGGGGGATGGGATCATCTTATATACACCTTCACCCAGAAATGCCAAGACAGGTAGGCAAAAAAACATCTTAATAATAATATCATTATTATAGAATTTTACTCATCTCCCTCCCCCCCCACCTATAAAAAAAAAAAAAATACCATTAAATTTTATATAACCTAGACTTTTGTCTGGGCTTAGGGCTATTTCATCTGTTTTAATAAAATCTGCCAGTATGCTTAGAAGATTTGCCATAATAATATTATGATATTCATCATACTTTTTCCTTCGCTTTCTATCGTATGATAGCTCTAATTTCTTGCTACACATTTCCCCGAAAACAGATTAGCAAATAAGGATAACATGTTTACCGAATTCTATATACCATTTTTCCCCTCTCCTCTAAAGCGCGCACCCGAGGGTCACCCCAAACAATGGGGAAGAAAAAAAAAGTGCATTAATTCCTGTCACTATGAAAAGCGACTTAAATAGCTAGCAATTAACTGAGGCATATGCGGCAGTGATAGGTTTCCACTATTCACAAAGCTCAACAAATGGTGTTTATATGTTACCGTCCTACATGTCTGTGCTTGAAGGCGAGTCAGGAAGCCATCCACACTTTTCAATCCTGCTTGCCAAAAAGGAAATTTAGCATGGTAAGCAGTCTTCACCGGTAAAATTAGCTCCCTTTCTACGATGCGAGTACCAAACTATTCTAAACTAGGAAAACCCGCTATGCAGCAAACCCCCCCCCCCCTCCCCCCGGAACACTCATCACACACGACCTTAGATGCAGACCACCTATGATACACGGCACACGAATCTGCAGAGAAGCACCCAGCACGAGCCGGTATCATAAGCTGCTTCTCCCAATAACCACTGTCTCAATCTCCGCTTCCACGGATCACCAAGTGAGCGCGTGGCTCAAATACGCGATCCTCCCGCCAGCACGCCCAGAGGTGAAACGAGTTTACGAGATATATCCCACTCCCAGCACTCCAAGAGGATTGAACCACTGTCCGATATCGAGTCGAGATTACCCCGTCCAACCCCTAATCTCGTGAACGGATCTATGTATGATAATCTCCCCCCCGAGCAGCAAGGCAAAAAAGCCTGCAAAATCTGGTCATCGAGTGAGAATACATGACGCTCTGGTGCATCAGAGATTATGGGCGCAACGGCTATATCCCCCCCTTCCCACCTGGAACAGTGTCTGCTGGGAGTTTGCCATCGTTTGCGGTTCGTGTTGATCTGAAGCTTTTTTTGAAGAAAAAAAAACCCCCATTCAATGCGTCGACGTTTTTCTCTCCCCCTCCCTGGAAACATGAGAATCTGCAATGTTAAGAGGCCCCTGCGACCGGTTTTTCGTAAGGCACATCTCCATTGCGTCCAGTAAACTTCCCATAGCCCCGACAAAAACTCACCGAACAAAGTGAGCCCCTCGAAATGGGGTCAAGATACCTGTTTGTCCCTAGGAGAAATATCCTCGAAATCACCCCCTCTCAGCACCAGATATCTAGTCTCGCTATGCGGTGGAGGTTAACAGACTCTTGTAGCCTCCAGAGAGAGCCCTTGCCCCCGCCACTTCAGCAGTAGTAGTATCATAGTCCATGCTGAGGGTAGTCTAGGGGATCAGTGATAAGGCAATCAAGGGGGAGCGGGTGGAGTAGTGATCGAACGACTCCCAGCGCCGGCGTTTCGGATCCACGCTGTGCGCTTATACTAGAATCTCTTTATGCTTTCGAAGTATGATATTTCTTCGGGTATTTCACTTTGCACGCTGGGTGCTCATTTGGATTGACAATTTTCTTGCTTCTTTTGCTCTTGTTCTCCTTTGTTACTCGTAAGGCCCCTTCCGCAAACTATTATGTCGCTATTGGGACAAGTCATGTTGATAAATAGCTAGTCTACTTACCTTCCTGTATTAACTGATTCCCCCATCAAGCCGAAGTACCTATCAAGTTACTTTGACACGCATTATTGGGAAAGGTGATTGCGCGCCCAACACAAAATATCATAATTTCCTCTCAAAAGTTACCCTCCTGTAATTGCCCACGGCCCCCTCCCCCCATGCCACTCCTTCAATCCCCCTCTTGCCTCCCTCCTCTCTCCCAACAACAATCAACAACCTCTCTTTCACCTTCTCCTCATATCCAGTGATGCTTCTGAAACGCACTAGTAAACCCCCCCACCGAATATCCCGAGTGATAGTACATGACGGCAGTAAGAATCAGAGCCCGCACACAAGACCAAACGGCGGAGATTGCGCACAATTAACACGACACCGCCAGAGGCTTTTCCAAGTACAGGATAGATACCGAGTAATTCCTCCGTGTATCGCAACCCTCCAAACCACCAACAATCCCTAAAATCGCGATATCGAAAGGAACCAATTCCCAGCTCCCAGTGTAGGTCGGAGCAGCCGAGTGGCTCTCCTGCCTGATCCACTTTCCCGAGAAAGGTGTGTAGACTCCGTTGTATGAGTTACGGGACTGAGAGAAGAGCGCGTGATACAATGATCATGAGCGGTGGAAGATACTATCCCGCACGCGCCCGCAATTCCCGCCTCTTCACGTTCCAATCACCAAAAACATTGAATCGTTGATGAAAAAAGGAGGGTTTTGATATGCGAACTTCCATGAGAAGCTGCGAAGGCCACCCAGAATGGTACCCTCCCTCCCCTCGCCCCTATATACCCCGATCACCCTGCCAAAAATCCTCTTGAGCGAATCAGCACTTTACCAGCGCGCAATAGCCAACCAACCGACCGATGGTGCACGGCAAAGAAGAGAAAAGGAAGGCCTAACTCATCCAATGGCCTTGACATCTTCCATCTTCCCCTTCCCTCTCCCGAGAGCACTTCATCGAATGGGCATCCTAGGATCGGATCAGATGGCGGTGCTTTCCTTTGTTTGGAAAAGCGCAGTTGGAGATTGCGATGATCCGATTGATGTCGCCTACCCTATCGCGCGCACATCGTTCCGACGGTAAAAGCAAGGCGTCCAGTAATAGACTGCTAAGAGTGGCCGCCGCGTTCACGGGTAAGTTTGCGAACGCTTGCTCTTGGGTATCATACGAGTGGACGTTCCCAGACTAGGGTACAGGTTTGTGCTGTAGATTTATAGAATCCCATTCGAGATATGGTGTTGGGTTACCCCTCGCAATTCCTACATGCCTGTCAGTAGTGAAAAGGGAAAACGGACGGTAAGCTGTTTAAGTTATCATACCCGAAAAAAAGAGCCACAAGACCCTCATGTCCGATGTCACGTCGGTGTCGCAACGGCAAAGACGTCACAATACCCATCACAAAACCCACATCCACCCAACCGGATATATCATCCCGAACGCAAGCTCCAAAATCCCTCCGATCACCGGTTGTATTAGTTAACTGATCAACTCCAATGACAACCTTCTGATACCGCCCTTAATATTGAGGTGTGGAATCACCCTTCGGGAATGATTACACATCCTCCCGAATCAACTTGCGGTGAGTGTAATTCTAAGACCGCGACGACCCTAGCACGCCACGTACCGGCACTCGCGTACAGTATCATGAAACGCCGCATCAAGTAGCCGAGACACCGCCGCAGGAACTAAAAAGTACGATACGATAGTAATGAACAATCACGAACCATCACTCGAGTATTTGGCGATATACCCGAGGAAAACTATTTGATACAAGAGCTGGCACGTCACCTCCCTGATACAGTGAGAGCGCTGTGCATAACCGTCAGGTCATGAGACCCTCGACGATATATCATACTTCCCACAGCACGCACAAACTCCGAAAACCTAGCGAGCAAAAACACCCAAGTGATCACGCTCAGGCTCGCAGAATGCACTAGCGAACACTTCCTGAGCCCCCTGACGATATCTCAAATCGGCCTTTACGCTAAAGTCAACTAACTCTAGCTTACCAAGTAAAGTATAAATCACAAATCCGATTCACCAGATAGGAAAAGAAAAGAAAAGTGAGGATGGCGAGAGGAAAAGGTGATTCCGAAATCATACGAAACCTTACCCCGAGTTTCGCCTAAGCAGTAGGCATAGGTAGGTAGGTCAAAGGAGTCATCCTTCAGAGAAAGAGATGGTCTCGCAAATCTGACTTGACTGGACATGGACTATTACGGTATCATACATCCAACCGGCGTATCACGATCGCCGCTGCGCTGCAGACATTTTCGCCACTTGAAAAGAGAAAAAGAGGGGGGGGAATACCATAGTAACGGTATGATTTCCCTCCCGACTAGGCCATTCCTCGGTCCGGAAGGAAATGGAGTTTACAAATAGGTCGAGGTAAACGAGTGAATGAATGAGCGAAAGCGTGGTTGCGATTCAAACCGCTGTCTATCCCTCACGGCATTGGCTACGAGCGGGCAGCGGGGGGGGCTCTGTCATGGTGGGACAGTTTAAAAGTCCCGCGATGGACGTTGGTTCGCGCTCGAGCACTATACTGTAGCTACCGCGGCTGGGCCAGTTAAGTTGGCTAGCTCCGACTGAGTCTAGCCCGCGGGAGTGGTAGTTGTGGCCATTGGCGAGGAGAGCGGCGGACTACACCCCGATTTGGGCAGACTGCGGTACTGTACGAGTATGTGAGTACAGGATCTCCTCGTATCTACAGAATTATAAGTTACAGCCTATGATCAAGCGGCCCAACTAGATACGATAACTCCAGACAGACCGAAATCGCCGCCGCAGCGACCCGTAGCAAAAGCACCCACCCCCGGACCGCCAAATACACCACAGTAGATTACCAATGGTCCACCCGCGCTTGCTCACTACCACCACGCCGATGCGGACCAAGTTATCATACCCGTCGGTCTGTGGAGACACGTTCGCCGACCGGGTTATCAATCGACACAGTGCCCGAGCACAGCACAACACAGACGACGATGGGAAGGGAGACGGGACGGGTAATTCGTTGGATTCTTACTGGCTACTCTTTCGTGGGGGAGGACCCGACATGTTACCGTACTGTACCCCGGATCGCTCCGGGGATAAAATGTGGGGGGGAAAGGGAGCGGAATTGGAGCTTACCGCGCCAGTCCAGCCCAGCCAGCCAGCCAGCCAACGGCGCAACCGAGGTTTTTTTTTTTTCTTTACCCCCGGGGGCGCGGCGATCTTAACGACAAATGCGCGAACAGCAAGGCAAGGCAAGGCATTATGTAAAAAAAGGCTGGTTTTTTCGCACTAGGGCGCACTGTTGTCTTTTTTCCTTCCTCGCCGTCTGTGACTTTTTTTTACAGAGGATTCGGGTAGGTTATGAGTAAAATATGATAAATAGTAAACAAATACTGTAACGTTAAACAAATAAGCATCCGTCGAGCAAGGGGGACAAGTTAGAAAAAGTATGATAAGCGAGCGAGCGAGTTTCCCCCTTACATTACTCTCGCACAATGAACATGATACCTCCATCCCAGCCCAGTACTCGAGTAGAGTACATACAGTAAGCCAATCAATCAAAGCGGAACCAAGCAAAGCAAAGCAAAACAGCCCCAGGCCAGATCCTCATGCGAAAGCAGATCCCCCTTCCTGCCTCCCTCCCTGTCCAGGCTTTCGTCCAGCAATCAACCCAAGACAAGACAATACCGGAAAACTTGTGCTCGTAGCTTACGATACCAGCTACCATACAAGTTTTGCCGGATGGATAGGGTAGCTCAAGGAGTGCGACTTATGCAATGCACAGGTTTTTTTTTTCTTTTTTTTTTCTTTTCTCTTTCAAGGAATGAATGAATAGCCAGCCTTCCCTCCTACTACATGTCGTGCTCTCCAAAAAATAATCGGATACAAGTGCGAAACGTTTTATTATGATACGAGTGCAAGTATGATACGATACTGTACCACCCGAACCCGGACCCGAACGAGCGGGAAAAAGGAGAGAAAAGAAAGGTACCGGTCGTGAAATATGATGACAGCAGTGCTTACAGTAAAGTACCTCTCAACCAACCAACAAACCAACAAACCCATCATCCATAAATTATTCACAGCAATTCAACATGACAAAGCAAGCGCCGTTAGCACGGCCTCACTTTTTCCAAAGAAACGAAATACAAGACGGTCGGTGAGGTTGGATAGTCTATAAACGACTCATGGATTCTCAGCGGAGGCTATAATAATACGGTAGCTAGAACTATCCTCAGCCTTAACCGCTCACAACCCGTTATGACATTCTTCCCAGTACTCGAGTAGGGGGGCTTCGCAGCGGAAGAAAAATTGACCTTCTATCGTACCTTCCATTTCGTGATATCACATATTATCGTACGGTAGCTTAATTAAGCGCGGTGGTGGAAAAAAGAAGGAAGAAGAAAAAAATGTGATGCGGTCGGTCAGCTATTTCATTCACTATTGTGCGTTGACAAAATTAGCCGCGATTCAACAATCGGTGGCAACCCACCCCTCTTCATCACCCCGCACTCTCAACAGTACCCAAAAAAATTGCTCTAAGTCAACTATTCTGCTCAATTCTTTTTTTCAATAAACTATGCCTCCTATTCTTTGCAGTCATGCCAAAAAACTTATTCCCTCCACAAATCTCTCTGAGTTTACCAGGGAGAGGATTCTCAGATTACACAAGCCTCAGATGAGATATCAGCATATTCCCCACTACCTTAATATCCCCTACACTACTGTCAGAGACACAATTGCAAAGGGACATCAAGAGGGCAAGGAAAATAAGAGTAGAGGAAGACATCCTAAATCTACCAAGTCACAGGATGATGCTATGGTGGAGGAAGCGCTTAAAAATCGCCATACTACCTATTCTGACATTGCTGAGCAAGTTGCTTCCAATGTTTCTAGTAGGACAGTATGTAATGATCCCTCCTTGGATAGTTAGTTCTTGGCGATGGGGAACAATACTTCTCTTCTTATATTTCTTTCCTTAGTCTTACAATAGCATTAGGCCTCTGCCTACGTGTCACGAATGTGGCTTAGCATGAAAAAGGTTTTCACGTGACACATGGTTATGAGTCACAGGTATGTTATTGTTTTGCGCATATGACCAATACAGGTTATATGATTTGTTATGTGTGAGATTTGTGATGCTTTCGGACATGGCTCAAGCATGAGTCATGGGACGTGCGTCTGACGAGTATACCTTGCGAGTATGCCTTGCGGGTAAGCCTTGCGCATATGATTTATGTTTCGCACATGACCTCATTATGAGGTCATGGGTTTCACGCATATGACTCAGGCAAGTCATATGACTTGTTTATTGCGTTATGATTGGTTGAGGAGTTTTGTATATGACCTCGCTATAAGGTCATGGGTTTTGAGCATGTGATCACTTTGGTCACATGACTAGTTTATTATGATGTGGTTTCGCACATGTGATCACTTTAGGTCACATGACTAAGGGCAGGAAGAATACTATATAAGGAGGACTGTAACCGGTAAGGGTACTTGGTTATTGGTTTTGTTTTATGTTTTGTTTTAAGTATCGCTTTGATACTTGGTTTGTTTTAAGTATCGTTTGATACTTGGTTTTGTTTTATGTTTTGTTTTAAGTATCGCTTTGATACTTAAGGAGTTTTACCAAAGTGTATCGATTGATACCTTTGATTAGTTTCGTTCATGCTAGACATGAACAGATTTGTGTATTTAAAGAACGCCTGTTTCTACAATAGAAAAGGCAGACTTCGACAGACAGTATTTCAATATACTTGGTTGAACGGTTACTTCGTTGTTTCTCAGTACACCCTCGAAGCCTCCTTTAGTTCTCCGCTCTCGCCTCCTCTCTGGAAGAGCAGGCCACCTGCCAACTATCGTATCCTTTACCGATAACGTAATTAGCACCTTGCGAACACGTTACATTTTTTTAACCTCAGGAAGTGGTTAAGAACCTGTCCCCGGATTTAGGCCTGATCAACCTATCGAGATCCACCTCAGAATGCTAGCAGAGAGAAGCGGCAGAATCACGGCACATTCGGCTTCATCTCAAACTCAAGATAGAGTCTTTGACGACCAGGAGTGGGAAGCAAATCCCACAGCAAGACCTTACAAGAAAGAAACAACCCCGGCGCTCTGCTAAAGAGCCGGGCAATCCTGCAAACACGGAAGATACACAACCTCCAGGAAAATTCCCTTCTACTCCAGCAAAGAAACCTTCCTTTGAACCTCCAATTGACCCCGAATCCAGCGGCGAATCAGATATGGCTTGCACAGGAGGAGGACCTTCTGGAGGAGGAAAATCTCGGGCTAGGCCTAAAGAAGAGGAGGTACCCGCAGCATTTGAACCCCCTAAGTTTAAACTCCACCTCCCAGCAAAGTTCACAGGAGAAGGAAAAGACCTCAAACCTGAAGCTTTTGACCAATGGGCGACGGAACTCTCACACTTCCTACTCTTACAAGGAAAAGATATGGAAGACCCTACAACCGGACTTATCATTGGATCATTCAGCAAAGGAAAGGCAACTGACGCATACCACTAATGCTATAAGGAATACGGTGGGAATGTAAGATTAAGAGGAACTACAGTTCTCGATTACCTGAAAGGACGATTCCAATCCTCTATAACCAACGACCTCCTATATAACAAATTTGTAACCGGTACGAGTACTCGGTTATTGGTTTTGTTTTAAGTTTTGTTTTAAAGTATCGTTTGATACTTGGTTTGTTTTAAAGTATCGTTTGATACTTCGTTTTGTTTTATGTTTTGTTTTAAGTATCGCTTTGATACTTGGTTTGTTTTTACTAAAGTGTATCGATTGATACCTTTGATTAGTTGCGTTCATGCTAGACATGAACAGATTTGTGTATTTAAAGACCGCCTGTTTCTACGATAGAAAAGGCAGACTTTGACAGACAGTATTTCAATATACTTGGTTGAACAGTTACTTCTTTGTTCCCCAGTACACCCTGGAAGCCTCCTTTAGTTCTCAGCTCTCGCCTCCTCTCTGGAAGAGCAGGCCACCTTCCAACTATCGTATCTATTACCGATAACGTGATTAGCACCTTGTGAACACATTACATTTTTTTAACCTCAGTAAGTGGTTAAGAACCTGTCCCCGGATTTAGGCCTGATCAACCTATCGATATCCACCTCAGAACGCTAGCGGAGAGAAGCGGCAGAATCAGAGTACATTCGGCTTCATCTCAAACCCAAGATAGAGTCTTTGACGACCAGGAGTGGGAAGCAAATCCCACGGCAAGACCTTACAAGAAAGAAACAACCCCGTCGCTCTGCAAAAGAGCAGGGCGATCCTGCAAACACGGAAGATACACAACCTCCAGGAGAATTCCTTTCTACTCCAGCAAAGAAGCCTTCCTTTGAACCTCCAAACGACCCAGAATCTAGTAGCGAATCAGATATGGCTAGTACAGGAGGAGGGCCTTCTGGAGGAGGGAAATCTCGGGTAAGGCCTGAAGAAGAGGAGGTACCCGCAGCATTTGAACCCCCTAAGTTTAAACTTCACCTCCCAGCGAAGTTCACAGGCGAAGGGAAAGATCTCAAACCTGAAGCCTTTGAATGATGGGCCACAGAACTCTCAGACTTCCTACTCTTACAAGGAAAAGATGTGGAAGACCCTACAACCGGACTTATCATTTGATCATTCTGTGAAGGAAAGGCAACCGACGCATACCACCAATGCTATAAGGATTTTGGCGGAAATGTAAGATTAAGAGGATCTGCAGTTCTTGATTACCTGAAAGGACGATTCCAATCCTCTATAACCAACGACCTCCTATACAACAAATTCAACCAACTCCGGCAAGTTAATGGAACGCATGTGAAGCGCATCACCGATGTGGCTACGGACCTAATAATGTATAAGGACCGAATGGAGAGAGGAAGTATCTCCAAATACATCCTTAAGCGACGATTCTACGACACCATGCACCCTACCCTCCGGCGAGAAGTAGAACCACTCGAGGAAGATGGCGATGATATTGCAATAATAATTGCAAGAGCAGAACGAAAGGACGCCATTCTCCATGAGACCAATGCCTACAAAACACAGACATCCTCTAGTAGGAACAGCCAGCCACCACACAAAGCCTCCAGCAACTATGAAGACGATACCCCACGGGCTTTCAAGAAGAAGACAAAATCCTCCAACGAGTCGTGAGGGCAAAAAGGAGAATGTTTTGAATGTGGAAAAACAGGGCACATGGCAAAGAACTGTCCTACAAAGAAAGGAAAAGGAAAGGCAATTAAGCAAGAGGCATCGGCCAACAATGTTGAAAGCAACAACGCCCAATCCTGTGAATATGAAGAGATCCATATCGGATATATCGATGTGGAATGCAATAGTGTTCGACCTCCGGCTACATTCAAAGCACACACCGCTCTAGAAGGTACCATCCTGATCAATGGCAAAAGGGCTCGAGTCCTATTCGACACTGGCGCGATCGGAAGAGATATGATCAGTAATGCCTTTGTCTCTAGGTCCATGGACTCCCCACTCGAGACCTTAACCAACCCATACCAGTCAATATGGGAGTAAAAGGATCACGATCCACAAGCCATAAAACCTGTAGTGCGACCATTCGACTTGGTTCTGTAGTCCTACCCCCCCAGGAAATGCTGGTTGGAAATTTAGCCAAATACGATGCCCTAATAGGCATGCCATTCCTGAACCGCCACAAAGCTATAATCAGGTGTGGGGAATCAACTATCGATTTCCCAGATCAGAAGGTCAGAGTCTCATGCAAGCCAACAAGTGTAGAATACCGAGCCGCAGTCTGTGAAACAACTACCCTACGACTATTGGATGAGTACTCTGATGTTTTCCCTGATCAAATACCCGAAGAACTACCGCCTGTAAGAGAGGTGAATCACCACATCCGCCTCCAAGACCACTCTAATTTAAAAAACCTACCCACATACTCTATTCCTGACGCATACAAAAGCCCACTTTGTGATTGGATCAACCAACAACAAAGAAGAGGAGTCATCTACCAGGCAGAAGCCCCAGGTGCCGCTCCTATGTTTGTTCAACCCAAAGTAGATGGCAAAAGAATCCGCCCCTTGGTTGATCTCAAGCTACGGAACGAAAACACGGTTATGGACAGCTCCGCTATCCCAAACCAAACCCAGATCCTAAATGCAGTTGGACGGGCTAGATTCCGAAGTAACATTGACCTAAGCTATGCCTACTTCCAAACAAGGTTAGATCCAGAAAGCGAACGTTACAACAGTTTCAAAACACCCTTCGGAAGTTTCATTAGTCGAGTTATGTTACAAGGTGATATGAATGCGCCCACCAGCTTTATGCGAATTATGGAAAACCTCCTAAGCGAATACCTCCACCATTTTGTTTGGGTCTACATTGATGATATTCTCATCTTCTCGAAAACCGTAGCAGAACACGCCTACCATATAGGTTTGGTTTGTACCAAACTTAGGGAAGCTAAATTCTACGCTAGCAGAAACAAATCAATCCTGTTTGCCGACAAACTCGATATTCTAGGACATGTCATAGATGATGAAGGAATACATGCAGCTCCAGGAAAAATAGCCTGTTTAACGGAATGGTCGACACCCCGGAATCAAAAAGAACTCATGCGATTCCTAGGACTAGTCAACTATATTGCCCAGTTCCTACCACACCATGCCACGGTGACAGTGCCGCTCACAGACCTTACCTGCAATGCAGAATTCATCAGGACCCACACTCATGCCCAAGCCTTTACCAACATCAAGGAATTGATTAAAAACGCCAATGTTATTCAACCTATCAACTATAGTAAACCAGAACCAATATGGCTGATTACTGATGCATCGGATGTTGGAGTTGCAGCATGGGTTGGGCAAGGGGCCTCCCATGAAACGGGGAGGCGGGCGGCATTACACAACAGGAAGTTCACTAACTCACAGATGAACTATGGAACAACAGACAAGGAAGCTCTTGCTGTGATTGATGCTCTCGCCGCTTTCAACCACATCCTAAGGGGCAATACCTTCACTATTGTCACCGACCACCAACCTCTCACTAATCTTAAAACAGAAAGAATACCGGGAAGAAGAAGAACGAGATGGATAGGCGAGATCAGTAAATACGATGCAAAAATCATCTATACCCCTGGAAGAACGAACTATTTAGCTGATGCTCTCTCCCGCCTATATGAGAATCAAGACCTCGCTAACCCTCTCCTTGTTCATGACCACACAAGACAAAGCGAGGACAGCCCTGACGACACCTCCTATGAACAAGAACCATCAATGGCTACCGCCAGCTCTGCCGCTCCCTCCAATCCTTTCTCTTACACCATGTACAGTGCTACCGGAACAGAACTAGGAAAGGACCTGGATGAAGAATGGAAAGACAATTGCACGCTCTGCAGCACACCTCCTCACGAACTTGAACAAAGCAGACTCCACTGGTCCTACTGTTACCACGACACCTGCCCTTTCCACCAGACTGAGATTAAGTTCAGAAACAGATACCAGCGACCGTACTATATGCCTGCTGACGATTCCAAAGACACCAGCTTCGATACCGTAGAGGGAGCAGAAGAGATAATCAATGAAGATGAATCGATCCAACCTCCTCATACCCTTAACCCTGTTCCAACACGATACCAAGGTCTTGAAGAACTCGAACAAGCAGCAGCCTACATGGATGCAATGTCCTATTTACAACCCCCACAGTCAGCCCCGCCATCCTCTCCTCCCATAATCGGTTCGCGACCACTATATGGTGGACCCTTACGAGTATACAACAATGAAACCATTGTCTCGGTCATACCCCCTACTATTCCCGAGCATCGGCGTTAACTCTACGAAACCTTTGAGGAAGAGGAAGCTCCTATCGAACCAACAAGAGGATCCCTCATCGAGGATGAACGAGATGTTAGATCGACCACAGAATAATTAACCTCCTCATTCCGAAGCCAAATGATAGCAAGATATCGCCATGACCCGATTTACTTCAAAGCCATGGATAGCTCCAGGCATGGAGACCTCGCCCCCTACAACATATCCAACGGAATGGTCTTTACCAGTACCCGTTATGGTGAATATTGCCTATACATACGAAAAGCTCATATGTTCAATGGAATGACTATTAGAGAATATGTCATATCCGAGATTCACAACAAAGGACACCATAGTGTGGACCGCAACCTTCAATATGCCTTAGAATATGTTTACTGGCCTGAAATGGGAAAGGACTTCCGCGATTTTGTCAAACAATATGAACTCTGCCAGGCAAATAAGGAGTGAACACAACTACCTGAAGGGAAAGCACAGACCCTCCAACTACCATGTGAAATATTCGAATCGTATGCCATCGATTTCGCAGGACCATTCAACAAATCCGCTGGATTTGACACCATCTCGGCAGCTGTGGACTGATTTTCTGGATATACCTGGCTCATTCCAATGAAAGTTACCGATTCCTCCAAAGACACCTGGAATAACCTCCAACGATACCTGTTTACCCCCCATTGGTACCCCTTATCTATTGTCAGTGACGCTGATCCCCGCTTTACTGCCAGATTCTGGAAGCAAACCTTAACCTCGCTCGGAATAAACCACATTATGGCTGCCCCTAGACACCATGAAACTAATGGACAGGCAGAACAAAAAATCTGCAAAGTTAAGACCGGAATTAGGAACATGATCAATGAACGACAAACCAACTGGGAACCAGCCCTTGTTGAGCTCGCTGCATACATCAATGCCGGATTTTCAGATACCTTGGGAATGTCACCATACAAGGCAGTCTTTGGCCGTCAATTCCCCCTCCTATCTACAACACTATTTAAGAACTCCTCAGTCCCTGCCTCTGACGACCATCTAAACCGCCACCAAGCAATTCGGAACGATGCCTTCCAAGCTGTTAAGGCTGCCCGATTCCGGAGCACCACTACTGCCCAGAAACGACGACGTAAACATACCCCCATCTCACCAGGAGACATGCTCATGGTACACGGTAACATGTTCATTACCAATGTTGGACGCAGCAAGAAACTGCAACCCCGATGGCGTGGACCCTTCAAAGTCATATCCTTTGACGAGCATACAGAGAAGCTACACTGTCCAGGTGGATGGACGCATGTACCGCCGCAATACTGCAATCTTTGACGCCTCTGCTGTCAAACGGTTCCACCCAAATGACGACTCCAAGTTACCTGGAAGAACCCATTCTCGACCCACACCTATCATCATTGAAAGAAAAGATGAATGGGAAGTTGAGGAAATCCGAGACCACTGCATTTGGCATGGAAATGATCATTTCCTAGTCAGGTGGAAAGGATATCCGACGAGCGAAAACAGTTGGGAACCACTAGAGGGACTAGAGCACGCTATGGATATGGTGAACAAATGGTGGAAAGACAACATGCGAAACGAATCCCTCCCCCCAACAATCAATTATATTACCATGTGCTGGACACCTACAATGCCGGAAACTGAGCGATGGCATGCAGAACTCGAAGCTAGAGATGGATTTTGGGCACCACACTTTGAGTCGGAGTTTGAAAGCAGCGATGAGGAGAATCAAGCTCTGGAGCAGGCCCTCGACAACTTTATCTAGTCACCAATCACCATCCGAATACCATAACGATGTCAAACTATGTGGAGCTCAATGTGAGGCAGCGACAACAGGTTGTTGGACTGTTGTTGAACCACGATGTTATCCAACTTGAAGACTATTTCGAAATCCTCTGGATTGACTACTGTCCTGATTGTGATCATGCTTGGGTTGATGTACAGCACGAATCTGGTATTCGTGACTACTGTGATTTAGATTTCTTCGAGTCTAAGTGTTTCCTTAGAGTTTCCTCTTGTCCCTGGTGTGATACTTATGATGAGGAATTTCTTGCGGAAACTGAAGTCATGAGTTTCTCAGAATCCGCTTTTGATGATTATTTGGTTTTGTTTGTTTAAACAGTTGTTTTGTTTTGGGGAATGTAACCGGTACGGGTACTTGGTTATTGGTTTTGTTTTATGTTTTGTTTTAAAGTATCGTTTGATACTTGGTTTGTTTTAAAGTATCGTTTGATACTTCGTTTTGTTTTATGTTTTATTTTAAGTATCGCTTTGATACTTGGTTTGTTTTTACCAAAGTGTATCGATTGATACCTTTGATTAGTTGCGTTCATGCTAGACATGAACAGATTTGTGTATTTAAAGACCGCCTGTTTCTACGATAGAAAAGGCAGACTTCGACAGACAGTATTTCAATATACTTGGTTGAACTGTTACTTCTTTGTTCCCCAGTACACCCTCGAAGCCTCCTTTAGTTCTCAGCTCTCGCCTCCTCTCTGGAAGAGCAGGCCACCTGCCAACTATCGTATCTATTACCGATAACGTGATTAGCACCTTGTGAACACGTTACAAAATTCAACAGGCTCCAGCAAGTTAATGGAATGCATGTCAAGCGAATCACCGATGTGGCTACGGACCTGATGATGTATAAGGACCGAATGGACAGAGGAAGTATCTCCAAATACATCCTGAAGCGACGATTCTACGACACTATGCACACTACCCACCGGCGAGAAGTAGAACCTCTCAAGGAAGATCGCGATGATATTGCAGTAATAATTACAAGAGCAGAATGAAGGGACGCCATTCTCCATGAGACCAAGGCCTACAAAACACAGACATACTCTAGTAGGAACAGCCAGCCACGATATAAAGCCTCCGGCAACTCTGAAGACGATACTCCACGAATTTTCAAGAAGAAAACAAAATACTCCAAAGAATCAAGGCAGCAGAAAGGAGAATGTTTTGAATGTGGAAAAACAGGATACATGGCAAAGAACTGTCCTACGAAGAAAGGAAAAGGAAAGGCAATTAAGCAAGAGACATCGGCCGACAATGTTGAAAGCGATAATGTAACCGGTACGGGTACTCGCTTATTGGTTTTGTTTTATGTTTTGTTTTAAGTATCGCTTTGATACTTGGTTTGTTTTAAGTATCGTTATGACACTTGGTTTTGTTTTATGTTTTGTTTTAAGTATCGCTTTGATACTTAAGGAGTTTTACCAAAGTGTCTCGATTGATACCTTTGATTAGTTTCGTTCATGTTAAAACATGAACAGATTTGTGTATTTAAAGACCGCCTGTTTCTACAATAGAAAGGGCAGACTTCGACAGACAGTATTTCAATATACTTGGTTGAACGGTTACTTCTGTGTTCCTCAGTACACCCTCGAAGCCTCCTTTAGTTCTCCGCTCTCGCCTCCTCTGTGGAAGAGCAGGCCACCTGCCAACTATCGTATCTTTACCAATAACGTGATTAGCACCTTACGAACACGTTACATTTTTTTAACCTCAGCAAGTGGTTAAGAACCTGTCCCCGGATTTAGGCCTGATCAACCTATCGATATCCACCTCAGAACGCTAGCGGAGAGAAGCGGCAGAATCACAGCACATTTGACTTCATCTCAAACTCAAGATAGAGTCTTTGACGACCAGGAGTGGGAAGCAAATCCCACGGCAAGACCTTACAAGAAAGAAACAAACCCGGCGCTCTGCTAAAGAGCCGGGCGATCCTGCAAACACGGAAGATACACAACCTCCAGAAGAATTCCCTTCTACTCCAGCAAAGAAGCCTTCCTTTGAACCTCTAAACGACCCCGAATCCAGTAGCGAATCAGATATGGCTAGCACAGGAGGAGGGCCTTCTGGAGGAGGGAAATCTCGGGCAAGGCCTGAAGAAGAGGAGGTACCCGCAGCATTAGAACCCCCTAAGTTTAAACTCCACCTCCCAGCGAAGTTCACAGGAGAAGGAAAAGACCTCAGACCTGAAGCCTTTGAACGATGGGCAACAGAACTCTTACTCTTCCTACTCTTACAAAGAAAAGATGTAGAAGACCCTACAACCGGACTTATCATTGGATCATTCTGTGAAGGAAAGGCAACCGACGCATACCACCAATGCTATAAGGATTTCGGCGGGAATGTAAGATTAAGAGGAACTACAGTTCTCAATTACCTGAAAAGACGATTCCAATCCTCTTATGAACTCAACGACTCTCACTATACAACAAATTCAACCAGCTCCAGCAAGTTAACGGAACGCATGTTAAGTGAATCACCGATGTGGCTACGGACCTAATGATGTATAAGGACCGGATGGAGAGAGGAAGTATCTCCAAATACATCCTGAAGCGACGATTCTACGACACCATGAACCCTACCCTCTGGCGAGAAGTAGAACCACTCGAGGAAGATGGCGAGGATATTCCAGTAATAATAGCAAGAGCAGAACGAAAGGACGCCATTCTCCATGAGACCAAGGCCTACAAAACACAGACATCCTCTAGTAGGAACAGCCAGCCACGACACAAAAACTCCAGCAACTCTGAAGACGATACCCCACGGGTTTTCAAGAAGACAACAAAATTCTCCAAAGAATCGAGACGGCAAAAAGGAGAATGTTTTGAATGTGGAAAAACAGGACACATGGCAAAGAACTGTCCTACGAAGACAGGAAAAGGAAAGGCAATTAAGCAAGAGGCGTCGGCCAATAATGTTGAAAGTGATAACACCCAATCCAGTGAATATGAAGAGATCCATATCGGATATATCGATGTGGAATGCAACAGTGTTCGTCCTCCGGCTACCGTCCAAGCACACACCACTCTGGAAGGTACTATCCTGATCAATGGCAAAAGGGGCAAAGTCCTATTCGACACTGGCGCAAGCGGAAGAGATATGATCAGTAATGCCTTTGTCTCTGTCCATGGACTCCCAACCCGAGACCTCAACCAACCCATACCAGTCAATATGGCAGTAAAAGGATCACGATCTACAAGCCATAAAACCTGTAGTGCGACCATTCAACTTGGTTCTGCAGTCCTATCACCCCAGGAAATGCTGGTTGGCAACTTAGCCAAATACGATGCCCTAATAGGCATGCCATTCCGGAACCACCATAAAGCTATAATCAGGTGTGGGGAATCAACCATCGATTTCCCAGATCAGAAGGTCAGAGACTTATGCAAGGCAACAAGCGGAGAATACCGAGCCACAGTCTGTGAAGCAACTACCCAAAAACTATTGGATGAATACTCTGATGTTTTCCCTGATCAAATACCCGAAGAACTACCGCCTATGAGAGAGGTGAACCACCACATCCGCCTCCGAGACCCCTCCAATCTCAAGAACCAACCCACCTACTCTATTCCTGACGCATACAAAAGCCCACTTTGTGATTGGATCAACTAACAACAAAGAAGAGGAGTGATCTACGGGGCAGAAGCCCTGGGTGTCGCTCCTATATTTGTTCAACCCAAAGCGGATGGCAAAAGAATCCGCCCCTGGGTTGATCTCAAGCTACGGAACGAAAATACAGTTATGGACAGCTCGTGTATCCCAAACGAAACCCAGATCCGAAATGCAGTTGGACGGGCTAGATTCCGAAGTAAGATTGACCTAAGCAATGCCTACTTCCAAACAAGGTTAGATCCAGAAAGCGAACGCTACAACAGTTTCAAAACACCCTTCAGAAGTTTCATTAGCCGAGTTATGTTACAAGGTGTTATGAATGCGCCCGCCACCTTTATGCGAATTATGGAAAACCTCCGGAGGGAATACCTCCACCATTTTGTTTGAGTCTACATTGATGATATTCTCATCTTCTCGAACACCGCAACAGAACAGCTTACCATATAGGTTTGGTTTGTACCAAACTGAGGGAAGCTAAATTCTACGCTTGCAGAAACAAATCAATCCTGTTTGCCGACAAACTCGATATTCTAGGACATGTTATAGATGATGAAGGAATACATGCATCCCCAGGAAAAATAGCCTGTTTAACAGAATGGTCGACACCCCGGAATCAAAAGGAACTCATGCGATTCCTAGGACTAGTCAACTATATTGCCCAGTTCCTCCCACACCACACCACTGTGACAGCGCCGCTCACAGACCTTACCAGCAATGCAGAATTTCTCTGGACCCACACTCATGACCAAGCCTTTACTAACATCAAGGAATTGATAAAAAATGCCAACGTTATACAACCTACCGACTACAGCAAACCAGAACCAATATGGCTGATTACTGATGCATCAGATATTGGAGTTGGAGCATGGGTTGGACAAGGAGCCTCCCATGAAACGGCAAGACCGGCCGCTTTACACAGCAGAAAGTTCACTAATTCACAGATGAACTATGGGACAACAGACAAGGAAGCCCTTGCTGTGATTGATGCCCTCGCCATTTTCAACCACATCCTCATGGGCAATACCTTCACTATTGTTACCAACCACCAACCTCTCACTAATCTTAAAACAGAAAGTATCCCTGGAAGAAGAACAAGATGGATAGGCGAAATCAGCAAATACGATGCAAACACTATCTACACCCCTGGAAGAACGAACTATTTAGCTGATGCTCTCTCCCGCATATATGAGAATCAAGACCTCGCAAACCCTGCCCTTGTTCACGACTGCACAAGACAAAGCGAAGACAGCCCTGACGACATCTCCTATGAACAAGAACCATCGATGGCTGCCGCCAGCTCTGCCACTCCCTCCAATCCTTTCTCTTACACCATGTACAGTGCTGCCGGAACAGAATGAGGAAAGGACATTAATGAAGAATGGAAAGACAATTGCACGCTCCGCAGCACACCTCCTCATGAACTTGAACAATGCAGACTCCACTGGTCCCACTGTTACCACGACACCTGCCCTTTTCACCAGACTGAGATTAAGTTCGGAAACAGATACCAGCGACCGTACTATATGCCTGCTGATGATTCCAAAGACACCAGCTTCGACACCGCAGAAGGAGAAGAAGAGATGATCAATGAAAATGAGTCAACCCAACCTCCTCATATCCTTAACCCTGCTCCAACACGATACCAAGGTCTTGAAGAACTCGAACAAGCAGCAGCCTACGTGGATGCAATATCCTATTTACACCCCCTAAAGTCAGCCCCGCCTCCCTCCCCTCCCATAATCGATTCACAACGACTTTATGGTGGACCCACACGAATATACAACAATGAGACCATTGTCTCGGTCATACCCCCAACTATTCCCGAGCATCGGCGTCAACTCTATGAAACCTTTG
Source organism: Tuber melanosporum (assembly GCF_000151645.1). Classification (NCBI taxonomy): domain Eukaryota; kingdom Fungi; phylum Ascomycota; class Pezizomycetes; order Pezizales; family Tuberaceae; genus Tuber; species Tuber melanosporum. Next base: position 311,299 of record NW_003299123.1, on the reverse strand, counting down.
AGGAAGAGGAAGCCCCTATCTAACCAACAAGAGGATCCCTAATCGAGGATGAACGAGATGTTAGATCAACTACAGAAGAATTAACCTCCTCTTTCCGAAGCCAAATGATAGCAGGATATCGCCATGACCCAATTTACTTCAAAGCTATGGATAGCTCCTGGCATGGAGATCTTGCTCCCTACAACATATCAAACGGAATGGTCTATACCAGCACCCGTTATGGTGAATGTTGCCTACACATACCAAAGGGCCATATGTTCAATGGAATGACTATTAGAGAATATGTCATATCCGAGATTCACAACAAAGGACACCACAGTGCGGACCGCAACCTTCAATATGCTTCAGAATATGTTTACTGGCCTGAGATGCTCCAGGATTTCGGCGATTTCTTCAAACAATGTGAACTCTGCCAGGCAAACAAGGAGCCAACACAACTTCCTGAAGGGAAAGCTCAGATCCTCGAACTACCATGTGAAATATTTGAATCCTATGCCATCGATTTCGCAGGACCATTCAACAAGTCCGCCGGACATGACACCATCTTGGTAGCTGTGGATCGATTCTCTAGATACACCTGGTTAATACCAATTGTAATGTGTTCGCGAGGTGCTAATCATGTTATCAGTATAGGATACGATAGTTGGCAGGTGGCCTGCTCTTCCAGAGAAGAGGCAAGAGCTGAGAACTAAAGAAGGCTTCGAGGGTGTACTGGGGAACAAAGAAGTAACTGTTCAACCAAGTATATTAAAATACTGTCTGTCGAAGTCTGCCCTTTCTATCGTAGAAACAGGCAGTCTTTAAATCCACAAAACTGTTCATATATTAACATGAACGAAACTAATCAAAGGTATCAATCGATACACTTTGGTAAAACTCCTTAAGTATCAAAGCAATACTTAAAACAAAACATAAAAACAAAACCAAGTGTCAAACGATACTTAAAACTAACGAAGTATCAAAGCGATACTTAAAACAAAACATAAAACAAAACCAAGTATTAAACGATACTTAAAACAGACCAAGTATCAAAGCGATACTTAAAACAAAACATAAAACAAAACCAAGTATCAAACGATACTTAAAACAAACCAAGTATCAAAGCAATACTTAAAACAAAACATAAAACAAAACCAAGTATCAAACGATACTTAAAACAAACCAAGTATCAAAGCGATACTTAAAACAAAACATAAAACAAAACCAATAACCAAGTACCCGTCCCGGTTACACCAATGAAGGTTACCGACTCCTCCAAAGCCACCTGGAATAACCTCCAACGATACTTGTTTACCCCCCACGGGTGCCCCTTATCTATTGTCCGTGATGCTGATCCCCGCTTTACCGCCAGATTCTGGAAGCAAACATTGACCTCCCTCAGAATAAACCACGTTATGGCTGCCCCTGGACACCATGAGACTAATGGCCAAGCAGAACGAAAAATCCGGGAAGTTAAGACCGGAATTAGGAATATGATCCTTGAACAACAAACCAACTGAGAACCAGCCCTTGTTGAGCTCGCTGCATATATCAACGCTGGATTTTCAGATACCTTGGGGATGTCACCATACAAGGCAGTCTTTGGCCGTCAATACCCCCTCCTACCTACAACACTATTTAAGAAGTCCTCAGTCCCTGCCTCTGATGACCATCTAAACCGCCACCAAGCAATTCGGAATGATACCTTCCAAGCTGTTAAGGCTGCCTGATTCCGAAGCACCACTACTGCTCAGAAGCGACGACACAAACATGTCCCTATTCCACCAGGTGATTTGCCCATGGTACATGGAAACATGTTCATCACCAATCTTGGATGCAGCAAGAAACTGCAACCCCGATGGCGAGGACCTGTTAAGGTCTTATCCTTTGACGAACATACAGAGAACTACACAGTCCAGATGGATGGACGCATGTACCGCCACAATACTACAGTATTCAACGCCTCTGCTGTCAAACGATTCCACCCAAATGACGATTCTAAGTTATGTAACGTGTTCGCAAGGTGCTAATCACGTTATCGATAATGGATACGATAGTTGGCAGGTGGCCTGCTCTTCCAGAGAGGAGGCGAGAGCTGAGAACTAAAGGAGGTTTCGAGGGCGTACTGAGGAACAAAGAAGTAACCGTTCAACCAAGTATATTGAAATACTGTCTGTCGAAGTCTGCCTTTTCTATCGTAGAAACAGGCGGTCTTTAAATACACAAATCTGTTCTTGTCTAGCATGAACGAAACTAATCAATGGTATCAATTGATACTCTTTGGTAAAACTCTTTAAGTATCAAAGCGATACTTAAAACAAAACATAAAACAAAACCAAGTATCAAACGATACTTAAAACAAACCAAGTATCAAAGCGATACTTAAAGCAAAACATAAAACAAAACCAAGTATCAAACGATACTTAAAACAAACCAAGTATCAAAGCGATACTTAAAGCAAAACATAAAACAAAACCAATAACCAAGTACCCGTACCGGTTACATTCCCCAAAACAAAACAACTGTTTAAACAAACAAAACCTAATAATCATCAAAGGCAGATTCCGAGAAACTCATGGCTTCAGTTTCCGCCAAAAATTCTTCATCATAGGTATCACACCAAGGACAAGAGGAAACTCTAAGGAAACACTTAGACTCGAAGAAATCTAAATCACAGTAGTCACGAATACCAGATTCGTGCGGTACGTCAATCCAAGCATGATCACAATCAGGACAGTAGTCAATCCAGAGGATTTCGAAGTAGTCTTCAAATTGGATAGTATCGCGGTTCAACAACAGTCCCACAACCTGTTGTCGCTGCCTCACATTGAGCTCCACATAGTTTGACATCGTTATGGTATTCGGATGGTGATTGGTGACTAGATAAAGTTGTCGAGAGCCTGCTCCATAGCTTGATTCTCCTCATCGCTACTTTCGAACTCTGACTCAAAGTGTGGTGCCCAAAATCCATCTCTAGTTTCGAGTTCTGCGTGCCATCGCTCAGTTTCTGGCATTGTAGGTGTCCACCACATGGTGATATAATTGATTGTTGGGGGGAGGGATTCATTTGGCATGTTGTCTTTCCACCATCCGTTCACCATATCCATAGCGTGCTCAAGTCCTTCCAGTGGTTCCCAACTGTTTTCGCTCGTCGGATATCCTTTCCATTTGACTAGGAATTGATCATTTCCATGCCAAAGGCGATGGTCTCTGATTTCTTCAACTTCCCATTCATCCTTCTTCTCGATGATGATAGGTGCAGGCCGAGAGTAGGTCCTTCCAGGAAACTTGGAGTCGTCATTGGGATGGAATCGTTTGACAGCTGAGGCGTGGAAGACTGCAGTATTGCGGTGGTACATGCGTCCATCCATCTGGACAGTGTAATTCTCTGTATGCTCGTCAAAGGATATGACTTTGAAGAGTCCTCGCCATCGGGGTTGTAGTTTCTTGCTGCGTCCAACCTTGGTAATAAACATGTTACCGTGTACCATGAGCATGTCTCCTGGTGAGATGGGAACATGTTTGCGACGTCGTTTCTGGGCAGTAGTGGTGCTTCGGAATCGGGCAGCCTTAACAGCTTGGAAGGCATCGTTCCGAATTGCTTGGTGGCGGTTTAGATGGTCATCGGAGGCAGGGACTGAGGAGTTCTTGAATAGAGTTGTAGGTAGGAGAGGGTATTGGCGGCCAAAGACTGCCTTATATGGTGACATTCCCAGTGTATCTGAAAATCCGGCATTGATATATACGGCTAGTTCAAATAGGGCTGGTTCCCAGTTGGTTTGTCGTTCATTGATCATGTTCCTAATCCCGGTCTTGACCTCGCGGATTTTTCGTTCTACTTGGCCATTTGTCTCATGGTGTCCTGGGGCAGCCATAATGTGGTTTATTCCGAGAGAGGTTAAGGTTTGCTTCCAGAATCTGGCGGTAAAGCGGGGATCAGCATCACTGACAATAGATAAGGGGAACCCGTGGGGGGTAAATAAGTGTCGTTGTAGGTTATTCCAGGTGTCTTTGGAGGAGTCGGTAACCTTCATTGGTATTAACCAGGTGTATCCAGAGAATCGATCCACAGCTACCAATATGGTGTCATATCCGGCGGACTTGTTGAATGGTCCTGCGAAATCGATGGCATAGGATTCAAATATTTCACATGGTAGTTGGAGGGTCTGAGCTTTCCCTTCAGGAAGTTGTGTTCGCTCCTTATTTGCCTGGCAGAGTTCGCATTGCCTGACAAAATCGCGGAAGTCCTTTCGCATTTCAGGCCAGTAGACATATTCTGAGGCATATTGGAGGTTGCGATCTGCACTATGGTGTCCTTTGTTGTGAATCTCGGATATGACATATTCTCTAATCGTCATTCCGTTGAACATATGGCCTTTTGGTACGTATAGGCAATGTTCTCCATAACAGGTGCTGGTAAAGACCATTCCATTGGATATGTTGTAGGGGGCGAGGTCTCCATGCCTGGAGGCATCCATGGCTTTGAAGTAAATCGGGTCATGGCGGTATCCTGCTATCATTTGGCTTCGGAAAGAGGAGGTTAATTCTTCTGTGGTTGATCTAACATCTCGTTCATCCTCGATTAGGGATCCTCTTGTTGGTTCGATAGGGGCTTCCTGTTCCTCAAAGATTTCGTAGAGTTGACGCCGATGCTCGGGAATAGTAGGGGGTATGACCGAGACAATGGTTTCATTGTTGTATACTCGTAAGGGTCCACCACATAGTGGTCGTGAATCGATCATGGGAGGAGAGGATGGCGGGGCTGACTGTGGGGGTTGTAAATACGACATTGCATCCACGTAGGCTGCTGCTTGTTCGAGTTCTTCAAGGCCTTGGTATCGCGTTGGAGCAGGATTAAGGACATGAGGGTGTTGGGTTGGCTCATTCCCATCGATCCTTTCTTCTTCTCCTTCTGCGGTGTCGAAGCTGGTGTCTTTGGAATCATCAGCAGGCATATAGTACGGTCGCTGGTATCTGTTGCCGAACTTGATCTCAGTTTGGTGAAAAGGGCAGGTGTCGTGATAACAGTGGGACCAGTGGGTTCTGCTTTGTTCAAGTTCGTGAGGAGGTGTGCTGCGGAGCGTGCAATTGTCTTTCCATTCTTCATCAATGTCCTTTCCTCGTTCTGTTCCGGCAGCACTGTACATGGTGTAAGAGAAAGGATTGGAGGGAGCGGCAGAGCTGGCGGTAGCCATTGACGGTTCTTGTTCATAGGAGGTGTCGTCAGGGCTGTCCTCGATTTGTCTTGTGTGGTCATGAACAAGGGGAGGGTTTGCAAGGTCTTCATTCTCGTATAGGCGGGAGAGAGCATCAGCTAAATAGTTCGTTCTTCCAGGGGTATAGATGATTTTCGCATCGTATTTGCTGATCTCGCCTATCCATCTTGTTCTTCGTCTTCCCGGTATCTTTTCTGTTTTAAGATTAGTGAGCGGTTGGTGGTCGGTAACAATAGTGAAGGTATTGCCCATCAGGATGTGATCGAAAGCGGCGAGAGCATCAATCACAGCAAGGGCTTCCTTGTCTGTTGTTCCATAGTTCATCTGTGAGTTAGTGAACTTTCTGCTGTGTAATGCCGCCGGCCTTACCGTTTTATGGGAGGCCCCTTGCCCAATCCATGCTCCAACTCCAACATCCGATGCATCAGTAATTAACCATATCGGTTCTCGTTTACTATAGTTGATAGGTTGAATAACGTTGGCGTTTTTAATCAAATCCTTGATGTTGGTAAAGGCTTGGTCATGAGTGTGGGTCCAGGCAAATTCTGCGTTGCCGGTAAGGTCTGTGAGCGGCGCTGTCACAGTGGCGTGGTGTGGGAGGAACTGGGAAATGTAGTTGACTAGTCCTAGGAATCGCATGAGTTCTTTTTGATTCTGGAGTGTTGACCATTCCGTTAAACAGGCTATTTTTCCTGGGGCTGCGTGTATTCCTTCATCATCTATAACAAGTCCTAGGATATCGAGTTTATCGGCAAATAGGATTGATTTGTTTCTGCTAGCATAAAATTTAGCTTCCCTAAGTTTGGTACAAACCAAACCTATATGGTAGGCGTGTTCTGTTATGGTGTTCGAGAAAATGAGAATATCGTCAATGTAGACCGAAACAAAATGGTGGAGGTATTCGCTTAGGAGGTTTTCCATAATTTGCATAAAGGTGGCGGGCGCATTCATATCACCTTGTAACATAACTCGGCTAATGAAACTTCCGAAGGGTGTTTTGAAACTGTTGTATCGTTCGCTTTCTGGGTCTAACCTTGTTTGGAAGTAGGCATCGCTTAGGTCAATCTTACTTCGGAATCTAGCCCATTCAACTGCATTTAGGATCTGGGTTTGGTTTGGGATAGCGGAGCTGTCCATAACCGTATTTTCATTCCGTAGTTTGAGATCAACCAAGGGCCGGATTCTTTTGCCATCTACTTTGGGTTGAACAAACATAGGAGCGGCACCTGGAGCTTCTGCCCGGTAGATGACTCCTCTTCTTTGTTGTTGGTTGATCCAATCACAAAGTAGGCTTTTGTATGCGTCAGGAATAGAGTAGGTGGGTTGGTTCTTGAGATTGGAAGGGTCTCGGAGGCGGATGTGGTGATTCACTTCTCTCATAGGTGGTAGTTCTTCGGGTATTTGGTCAGGGAAAACGTCAGAATACTCATCCAATAGTCGTAGGGCAGTTGTTTCACAGTCTGCAGCTCGGTATTCTCCGCTTGTTGGCTTGCATGAGACTCTGACCTTCTGATCTGGGAAATCGATAGTTGATTCCCCACACCTAATTATAGCTTTGTGACGATTCAGGAAGGTCATGCCTATTAGGGCATCGTATTTGGCTAAATTTCCAACCAGCATTTCCTGGGGGGGTAGGACTGCAGAACCAAGTCGAATGGTCGCACTACAGGTTTTATGGCTTGTGGATCGTGATCCTTTTACTGCCATATTGACTGGTATGGGTTGGTTAAGGTCTCGGGTAGGGAGTCCATGGACAGAGACAAAGGCATTACTGATCATATCTCTTCCGATTGCACCAGTGTCGAATAGGACTCGAGCCTTTTTGCCATTGATCAGAATAGTGCCTTCTAGAGCAGTGTGTGTTTTGAATGTAGCTGGAGGTCGAACGCTGTTGCATTCCACATCGATGTACCCAATGTGGATCTCTTCATATTCACTGGATGGAGCGTAATCGCTTTCAATATTGTTGGCCGACGCCTCCTTTTTTATAGCCTTTCCTTTTCCTTTCTTCGTAGGACAGTTCTTTGCCATATGTCCTGTTTTTCCACATTCAAAGCATTCTCCCTTTTGCCGTCTTGATTCTTTGGAGGATTTTTTCTTCTTGAAAACTCGTGGGGTATCGTCTTCAGGGTTGCTGGAGGCTTTGTGTCGTGGCTGGCTGTTCCTATTAGAGGATGTCTGTGTTTTGTAGGCCTTGGTCTCATGGAGAATGGCGTCCTTTCGTTCTGCTCTAGCAATTATTACTGCAATATCATCGCCGTCTTCCTCGAGTGGTTCTACCTCTCGCCGGAGGGTAGGGTGCATAGTGTCGTAGAATCGTCGCTTCTGGATGTATTTGGAGATACTTCCTCTCTCCATTCGATCCTTATACATTATTAGGTCCGTGGCAACATTGGTGATTCGCTTGACATGTGTTCCGTCAACTTGCTGGAGCTGGTTGAATTTGTTATATAGGAGGTCGTTGGTTATAGAGGATTGGAATCGTCCTTTCAAGTAATCGAGAACTGTAGATCCTCTTAATCTTACATTCCCGCCGAAGTCCTTATAGCATTGGTGGTATGCGTCGGTTGCCTTTCCTTCACAGAATGATCCAATGATAAGTCCGGTTGTAGGGTCTTCCACATCTTTTCCTTGTAAGAGTAGGAAGTGTGAGAGTTCTGTGGCCCATCGTTCAAAAGCTTCAGGTTTGAGGTCTTTCCCTTCGCCTGTGAATTTCGCTGGGAGGTGAAGTTTAAACTTAGGGGGTTCAAATGCTGCGGGTACCTCCTCTTCTTCAGGTCTTACCCGAGATTTCCCTCCTCCAGAAGGCCCTCCTCCTGTGCTAGCCATATCTGAATCACTACTAGATTCAGGGTCGTTTGGGAGTTCAAAGGAAGGCTTCTTTGCTGGAGTAGAAGGGAAGTCTCCTGGAGGTTGTGTATCTTCCGTGTTTGCCGGATCGCCGAGCTCTTTAGCAGAGCGCCGGGGTTGTTTCTTCCTAGTAAGGTCTTGCCGTGGGATTTGCTTCCCACTGCTGGTCGTCAAAGACTCTATCTTGGGTTTGAGATGAAGCCGAATATACTGAAATTCTGCTGCTTCTCTCCGCTAGCGTTCTGATGTGGATATCGATAGGTTGATCAGGCCTAAATCCAGGGACAGGTTCTTAACCGCTTGCTGAGGTTAAAAAAATGTAACGTGTTCTCAAGGCGCTAATCACGTTATCGATAATGGATACGATAGTTGGCAGGTGGCCTGCTCTTCCAGAGAGGAGGCGAGAGCTGAGAACTAAAGGAGGTTTCGAGGGCGTACTGAGGAACAAAGAAGTAACCGTTCAACCAAGTATATTGAAATACTGTCTGTCGAAGTCTGCCTTTTCTATCGTAGAAACAGGCGGTCTTTAAATACACAAATCTGTTCATGTCTAGCATGAACGAAACTAATCAAGGGTATCAATTGATACTCTTTGGTAAAACTCTTTAAGTATCAAAGCGATACTTAAAACAAAACATAAAACAAAACCAAGTATCAAACGATACTTAAAACAAACCAAGTATCAAAGCGATACTTAAAGCAAAACATAAAACATAACCAAGTATCAAACGATACTTAAAACAAACCAAGTATCAAAGCGATACTTAAAGCAAAACATAAAACAAAACCAAGTATCAAACGATACTTAAAACAAACCAAGTATCAAAGCGATACTTAAAGCAAAACATAAAACAAAACCACTAACCAAGTACCCGTACCGGTTACAAGTTACCTGGAAGAACCCACTCGCGACCCGAACCTATCATCATTGAGAAGAAAGATGAATGGGAAGTTGAAGAAATCCGATACCAGCGCCTTTGGCATGAAAATGATCAATTCTTAGTCAAATGGAAAGGATATCCAACGAGCGAAAACAGTTGGGAACCACTGGAGGGACTAGAGCACGCTATGGATATGGTGAATGAATGGTGGAAAGACAATATGCCGAATGGATCCCTTCCCCCAACAATCAACTACATCACTATGTGCTGGACACTCTCGATGCCAGAAACTGAGCAATGGCATGCAGAACTCGAAACGAGAGATGGATTTTGGGTACCATGCTTTGAATCGGAATTCGAGAGTAGCGATGAGGAGAGTCAAGCTATGGAGCAGGCTCTCGACAACTTTATCTAGTCGCCAATCACCATCCGAATACCATAACGATGTCAAACTATGTGAAGCTCAATGTGAGGCTGCGACAACAGATTGTTGGACTGTTGTTGAACCGCGATGCTATCCAACTTGAAGACTATTTCGAAATCCTCTGGATTGACTACTGTCCTGATTGCGATCATGCTTGAGTTAATGTACAACGCGAATCTGGTATTCCTGACTACTGTGATTTAGACTTCTTCGAGTCTAAGTGTTTCCTTAGAGTTTCCTCTTGTCCCTGGTGTGACACTTACGATGAAGAGTTTTTAGCGGAAACTGAAGCCCTTAGTTTCTCAGACTCCGTTTTTGATGATTATTAGGTTTTGTTTGTTTTAAACAGTTGTTTTGTTTTGGGCAATGTAACCGGTACTGGTACTCGGTTATTGGTTTTGTTTTATGTTTTCTTTTAAGTATCGCTTTGATACTTGGTTTGCTTTAAGTATCGTTATGATACTGGGTTTTGTTTTATGTTTTGTTTTAAGTATCGCTTTGATACTTGGTTTGCTTTAAGTATCGTTATGATACTGGGTTTTGTTTTATGTTTTGTTTTAAGTATCGCTTTGATACTTGGTTAGTTTTAAGTATCGTTTGATACTTGGTTTTGTTTTATGTTTTGTTTTAAGTATCGCTTTGATACTTAAGGAGTTTTACCAAAGTATATCGATTGATACCTTTGATTAGTTTCGTTCATGTTAAAACATGAACAGATTTGTGTATTTAAAGACCACCTGTTTCTACGATAGAAAGGGTAGACTTCGACAGACAGTATTTTAATATACTTGGTTGAACGGTTACTTCTATGTTCCTCAGTACACCCTCGAAGCCTCCTTTAGTTCTCAGCTCTCACCTCCTCTCTGGAAGAGCAGGCCACCTGCCAACTATCGTATCTTTACCAATAAGGTGATTAGCACCTTGCGAACACGTTACAGATAATACCCAATCCAACGAATATGAAGAGATCCATATTGGATATATCGATGTGGAATGCAACAGTGTTCGACCTCCAGCTACATTCAAAGCACACACCGCCCTGGAAGGTACCATCCTGATCAATGGCAAAAAGGCTCGAGTCCTATTCGACACTGGCGCAATCGGAAGAGATATGATCAGTAATGCCTTTGTCTCTGTACATGGACTCCCAACTCGAGACCTTAACCAACCCATAACAGTCAATATGGCAGTAAAAGGATCATGATCCACAAGCCATAAAACCTGTAGTGCGACCATTCGACTTGGTTCTGCAGTCCTACCACCCCAGGAAATGCTGGTTGGAAACTTATCCAAATAGGATGTCCTAATAGGCATGCCATTCTTGAACCGCCACAAAGCTATAATCAGGTGTGGGGAATCAACCATCAATTTCCCAGATCAGAAGGTCAGAGTCTCATGCAAGCCAACAAGCGGAGAGTACCGAGCCGCAGTCTGTGAAGCAACTACCTAAAAACTATTGGATGAATACTCTAATGTTTTCCCTGATCAAATACCGGAAGAACTACCACCTTTGAGAGAGGTGAACAACCACATCCGCCTCCGAGACCCCTCCAATCTCAAGAACCAACCCACCTACTCTATTCCTGATGCATACAAAAGCCCACTTTATGATTGGATCAACCAACAACAAAGAAGAGGAGTCATCTACCGGGCAGAAGCCCCAGGTGCCGCTCCTATGTTTGTTCAACCCAAAGCAGATGGCAAAAGAATCCACCCCTTGGTTGATCTCAAGCTACGGAACGAAAACACAGTTATGGACAGCTCCACTATCCCAAACCAAACCCAGATCCTAAATGCAGTTGGACGGGCTAGATTCCGAAGTAAGATTGACCTAAGCGATGCCTACTTCCAAACAAGGTTAGATCGAGAAAGCGAACGCTGCAACAGTTTCAAAACACCCTTCGGAAGTTTCATTAGCCGACTTATGTTATAAGGTGATATGAATGCGCCCACCACCTTCATGCGAATTATGGAAAACCTCCTAAGCGAATACCTCTACTATTTTGTTTGGGTCTACATTGATGATATTCTCATCTTCTCGAACACCGAAATACAACACGCCTACCATATACGTTTGGTTTGTTCCAAACTAAGGGAAGCTAAATTCTATGCTAGCAGAAACAAATCAACCCTGTTTGCTGATAAACTCGATATACTAGGACATGTTATAGATGATGAAGGAATACATGCAGCCCCTGGAAAAATAGCCTGTTTAACGGAATGGTCGACACTCTGGAATCAAAAGGAACTCATGCGATTCCTAGGACTAGTCAACTATATTTCCCAGTTCCTCCCACACCACGCCACTGTGACAGCGCCGCTTACAGACCTTACCGGCAATGCAGAATTTCTCTGGACCCATACTCATGACCAAGCCTTTACCAACATCAAGGAGTTGATTAAAAACGCCAATGTTATTCAACCTATCCACTATAGTAAACCAGAACCGATATGGCTAATTACTAATGCATCAGATGTTGGAGTTGGAGCATGGGTTGGGCAAGGGGCCTCCCATGAAACGGCAAGACCTGCGGCATTACACAGTAGGAAGTTCACTAACTCACAGGTGAACTATGGAACAACAGACAAGGAAGCCCTTGCTGGGATTGATGCTCTCGCCGCTTTCCACCACATCCTGATGGGCAACACCTTCACTATTGTTACCGACCACCAACCTCTCACTAATCTAAAAACAGCAAGAATACTGGGAAGGAGAAGAACAAGATGGATAGGCGAAATCAGTAAATACAATGCAAAAATCATCTATACCCCTGCAAGATCAAACTATTTAGCTGATGCTCTCTCCCGCCTATAGGAGAATCAAGACCTCGCAGATCCTCCTCTTGTTCATGATCATACAAGACAAAGGGAAGACAGCCCTGACGACATCTCCTATGAACAAGAACCATGGATGGCTACCGCCAGCTCTGCCGTTCCCTGCAATCCTTTCTCCTATACAATGTACAGCGCTGCCGGAACGGTATGTGGAAAGGACATTGACGAAGAATGGAAAGACAATTGCACGCCCCGCAGCACACCTCCTTACGAACTTGAACAAAGCAGACTCCACTGGTCCCACAGTTATCAAGACACCGGCCCTTTTCACCAGACTGAGATTAAGTTCGGTAACAGATACCAGCGACCGTACTATATGCCTGCTGACGATTCCAAAGACACCAGCTTTGGCACCGCAGAAGGAGCAGAAGAGATGATCAATGAAAATGAATCAACCCAATCTCCTCATATCCTTAATCCTGCTCCAACACGATACCAAGGTCTCAAAGAACTCGAACAAGCAGCAGCCTACGTGGATGCAATATCGTATTTACAACCCCCACAGTCAGCCCCGCCATCCTCTCCTCCCATAATCGATTCACGACCACTATATGGTGGACCCTTACGAGTATACAACAATGAAACCATTATCTCGGTCATACCCACTACTATTCCTGAGCATCGTCGTCAACTCTATGAAACCTTTGAGGAAGTGGAAGCCCCTATCGAACCAACAAGAGGATCCCTAATCGAGGATGAACGAGATGTTAGATCAACTACAGAAGAATTAACCTCCTCTTTCCGAAGCCAAATAATAGCAGGATATCGCCATGACCCGATTTACTTCAAATCCATGGATAGCTCCAGGCATGGAGACCTCGCCCCTTACAACATATCAAACGGAATGGTCTATACCAGCACCCGTTATGGTGAACATTGCCTATACATTCCGAAAGGCCATATATTCAATGGAATAACTATTAGGGAATATGTTATCACCGAAATCCACAACAAAGGACACCATAGTGCAGATCACAACCTCCAATATGCTTCAGAATATGTTTACTGGCCTGAAATGCGAAATGACTTCCGCGATTTCGTCAAGCAATGCGAACTCTGCCAGGCAAATAAGGAGCGAACACAACTGCCTGAAGGGAAAGCACAGACTCTCCAACTACCATGTGAAATATTCGAATCCTATGCCATAGACTTCGCAGGACCTTTCAACAAGTCGGCAGGATGTGATACCATCTTGGTAGCTGTGCATCGATTCTCTGGATACACATGGCTCATACCAATGAAGCTTACTGATTCCTCCAAAGACACCTGGAATAACCTCCAACGATACCTGTTTACCCCCCATGGGTACCCCTTATCTATTGTCAGTGATGCTGATCCCCGCTTTACCGCCAGATTCTGGAAGCAAACCTTGACCTCTCTCGGAATAAACCACATTATGGCTGCCCCTGGACACCATGAGACTAATGACCAAGCAGAACGAAAAATCCATGAAGTTAAGACCGGAATTAGGAACATGATCAATGAGCGACAAACCAACTGGGAACCAGCCCTCGTTGAGCTCGCTGCATATATCAATGCCGCATTTTCAGATACGTTGGGAATGTCACCATACAAGGCAGTCTTTGGCCGCCAATACCCCCTCCTACCCAAAACACTATTCAAGAACTCCTCAGTCCCCGCCTCTGATGACCACCTCAACCGCCATCAAGCAATTCGGAATGATGCCTTCCAAGCTGTTAAAGCTACCCGATTCCAAAGCAACACTATTGCTCAGAAGCGACGATGCAAACATGTCCCTATTCTACCAGGTAATATGCTCATGGTACATGGAAACATGTTCATAACCAATGTTGGACGCAGCAAGAAACTGTAACCCCGATGGCAAGGACCCTTCAAAGTCTTATCTTTTGATGAGCATACAGAAAACTACACAGTCCAGATGGACAGATGCATGTACCGCCGCAATACCGCGGTCTTCCATGCCTCTGCTGTCAACCGATTCCACCCAAATGAAGACGCCAAGTTCCCTGGAAGAACCCACTCACAACCTGCACCTATCGTCATTGATACGAAGGATGAATGGGAAGTTGAAGAAATCAGAGACCACTACCTTTGGCATGGAAATGATCAGTTCCTAGTCAAATGGAAAGGATATCCAACGAGTGAAAACAGTTGGGAACCACAGGAAGGACTAGAGCATGCTATGGATATGGTGAGCGGATGGTGGAAAGACAATATGCCAAATGGATCCCTTCTCCCAACAATCAACTACATCACCATGTGCTGGACACCCACAATGCCAGAAACTGAGCGATGACATGCAGAACTCGAAGCTAGAGATGGATTTTGGGCGCCATACTTTGAGTCAGAATTCGAAAGCAGCGATGAGGAAAACCAAGCTATGGAGCAGGCTCTCGACAACCTTATCTAGTCACCGATCACCATCCGAATACCATAACGATGTCAAACTATTTGGAAGTCAATGTGAGGCTGCGACAACAGATTTTTGGACCGTTGTTGAACCGCGATATTATCCAACTTGAAGACTACTTCGAAATCCTCTGGATAGATTACTGTCCTGATTGCGATCACGCTTGGGTTGATGTACAACGCGAATCTGGTATTCGTGACTACTGTGATTTACATTTCTTTGAGTCTAAGTGTTTTCTTAAGATTTCCTCTTGTCCCTGGTGTGATACTTATGATGAAGAGTTTCTTGCAGAAACTGAAGCCATGAGTTTCTCGGAATCCGCTTTTGATGACTATTAGGTTTTGTTTGTTTAAACAGTTGTTTTATTTTGGGGAATGTAACCGGTATGGATACTCGGTTATTGGTTTTGTTTTATGTTTTGTTTTAAGTATCGCTTTGATACTTGGTTTGTTTTAAGTATCGTTTGATACTTGGTTTTGTTTTATGTTTTGTTTTAAGTATCGCTTTAATACTTAATGTCACGAACGTGGCTTAGCATGAAAAAGGTTTTCACATGACACAGGGTTATAAGTCACAGGTATGGTATTGTTTCGCGCATATAACCTATTCGGGTTATATGATTTGTTATGTGTGGGATTTGTGATGCTTTCGCACATGGCTCAAGTATGAGTCATGGGACATGCGCCTGACGAGTATGCCTTGTGAGTGTGCTTTGCAGGTAAGCCTTGCGCATATGATTTATGTTTTGCACATGACCTCATTATGAGGTCATGGGTTTCGTGCATATGACTCAGTTGAGTTATATGACTTGTTTATTGCATTATGATTGGTTTATGAGTTTTGCACATGACCTCGCTATGAGGTCATGGGTTTTCAACATGTGATCACTTTGGTCACATGATTAATTTGTTATGATTTGGTTTCGCACATGTGACCACTTTAGGTCACATGACTAAAGGTGAGAAGAACACTATATAAGGAGGCCGATGCGGCCGAGGAAGATAGGTTCTTCACGCTTTGTTCTAAGTACTTTTCCTACTTATTACTTTAACGAATATAAAACACCTTTACGATCTTTATCCTTATTGCAACGTTATCGTTACGCCAAGGAAGGCGCTTTACAAAGAAGAGTTAGAGAAAGCTTACGATAGGCATTCCCGGTAGAAGACAAGGGTCTTGCACTATCGGTAACATAGGCAGAGGCCTAGAGCTATCGTAAGACAAAGGAAGAAGAAGACAGGAAAGAGAAGTATCGTTCCCCGTTGCCAAGCACTAACTATCCAGAAAGGGATCGTTATACTTAAGGAGTTTTACCAAAGTGTATCGATTGATACCTTTGATTAGTTTCGTTCATGCTAGACATGAACAGATTTGTGTATTTAAAGACTGCCTGTTTCTACAATAGAAAAGGCAGACTTCGACAGACAGTATTTCAATATACTTGGTTGAATGGTTACTTCTTTGTTTCTCAGTACACCCTCGAAGCCTCCTTTAGTTCTCAGCTCTCGCCTCCTCTCCGGAAGAGCAGGCCACCTGCCAACTATCGCATCCTTTACCGATAACATGATTAGCACCTTGCGAACACGTTACAAGGACGATGCGGCTGAGGAAGATAGGTTCTTCACGCTTTGTTCTAAGTACTTTTCCTACTTATTACGTTAACGAATATAAAACAACTTTACAATCTCTATCGTTATTGCAACATTATTGTTATGCTGAGGAGGACTCTTCATGAAGACAAGTTAGAGAAAGCTTACGATAGAAGGTCCCGATAGAAGACAAAGGTCTTGTACTATCGGTAACGTAGGCAGAGGCCTAGAGCTATCGTAAGACGAAGAAAGAAGAACACAAAATGAGAAGTATCGTTCCCCATCACCAAGAACTAACTATCCAGAGAGGGATCGTTACACTATGTTACCAATAGTACAAGATCTTTGTCTTCTATCGGGAATGCCTATCGTAAGCTTTCTCAAACTCTTCTTCGTGAAGAGTTCTCCTTGGCGTAATGATAACGTTGCAATAAAGATAAAGATCGTAAAGGTGTTTTATATTCGATAAAGTAATAAGTAAGAAAAGTACTTAGAAGTCAATCTAATTTTATTTAAACTCGTACCGCCAACACTGGCATACGACGAGCCCCCGGCCGCCGGTACAGGGATACCACTAACCGGTATACCACTAATCCTAAGCTAACTATGTCTACGGTCCCGCACCTGCCATCCCCGAGTCATGCCCACACGGAAACTAATTACAAGACCATCAAACAACCCAGCGCCCGCCCCGGTCCAAGTCCGTAGCCCCTCTGGTATGAAGCCAGCCAGCACTAAGCGTAGCTGAAGCCGAGCAAAAGACCAACCCAACCAGGTTCCTCGTCCAACAAATATAAAATCACTACCACCCGGTCTGAATACCGTCCCGCAACACCTCCTCCACAATAAAAAACCAACAACCAACCTAAACAAACATAAACTACAGGTGACACGATGGCAGAGAGGAGGTGACCAACATGTCCACCTCTCGCATCCGCATGCCAGGCTGTCGACCCTATGAACCCACTTTACCAAGTGCCTCCGGAGAGCGTAATGGTGAGGAGGACCTGTACCCGCTGCCTGTCCCCCAAAACAAAACATAAACAAAAAAAAAAAAATACATAGAGGTGGTGACAGACCGAAATGGTCAGTGGGGCCTATCTGCCACCCGTGGTGCCTTGCCCCCACCAGCCATGCCCATTGCCAAACCAAAGAAACCAAACAAACCCCACGAAGCCCAGCATGCAGAACCCAAACAAGTCCAACCAGGTGGTCGCAACCCACTATCCGCACAGGTGGCCATCAACCATCCGGGTCATCGAGGAGCTTTACAGCACTCAGCAGCTTCACCCAACGCCCCATCAGGCCGGAAACACTTAATTAGACATCGCCCAACCTGACGCATACCCGACCGGTGCTCGCAGATGCCTCTCCCCCCCCAATCAGCCCCCCCTAGGCCCCACACACCAGGCGCCACAGAGCCCATCCAGCCCCTTCAGCCCCTCAGACAGATCAACCATCCGATAGCCACAGGACAGCTATACCCAACCCTATCGGGCAGCCACTAGTCTTGGCCACGCCAACAGAGCCACAACTCCCGACTCCATATAGCCGAGGGGAGCCCACCAGCCATAGCCAGGAGCCACAAAGGAGGCGGCACCTACACCCCAAAGCATCAGCACCTGCCACACCATCCAATCCAGCCAAACCGAAGTTCAACCGAGCCGGGAAAGAGTAAGCAGAGCCAGCCGAAGCCAGCCCCACAGGTCCGGCAATAGGCACAGACCGAACAACGGGCAAGAGGCATCCCCAACTCACGTAACAAGAAGGGGGAGGGCAAAAGAACAGAAGCAGACAAACGGAAGGTAGGCCCCACTTGCAATGGGTGAAGCCGCCAACTACCGACTATAACCGAACCACCCAAACACACAGACAACGAGAGTGTCTGGCAGCCAATCGTCCCACACAACCCCAGGCAGCAAAGAAAAACCACTCCAGGGGGCAAGATTTTTCAGGGTCAAAGCCATCCCCACCGTAGCGAGGAGGTGACACCTGACTGAACTACCGTATATGCCGCAAGGATAAAACTTGCAAGGGAATGGTGATAAACAACACCGTAGGATTCCGACCGTAGAAACATAAAGTAACGAGGCAGGGAGGGGCCGGCGAGGCCGCCTCCCTTGAGGAAATGATGCGGCCAGTATGGCGAGTTGATACTTGGGAAGGTCATCAGTCTAACCCAAGGGCGTTTTAAATCACGAGTGTAACGTGTTCGCAAGGTGCTAATCACGTTATCGGTAAAGGTACGATAGTTGGCAGGTGGCCTGCTCTTCCGGAGAGGAGGCGAGAGCTGAGAACTAAAGGAGGCTTAGAGGGTGTACTGAGGAACAAAGAAGTAACCGTTCAACCAAGTATATTGAAATACTGTCTGTCGAAGTCTGCCTTTTCTATCGTAGAAATAGGCGGTCTTTAAATACACAAATCTGTTCATGTCTAACATGAACGAAACTAATCAAAGGTATCAACTGTTACTTTTTGGTAAAACTCTTTAAGTATGAAAGCGATACTTAAACAAAACATAAAACAAAACCAAGTATTAAACGATATGTAAAACAAACCAAGTATCAAAGCGATACTTAAAACAAAACATAAAACAAAACCAAGTATCAAACGATACTTAAAACAAACCAAGTATCAAAGCGATACTTAAAACAAAACATAAAACAAAACCAAGTATCAAACGATACTTAAAACAAACCAAGTATCAAAGCGATACTTAAAACAAAACATAAAACAAAACCAAGTATCAAACGATACTTAAAACAAACCAAGTATCAAAGCGATACTTAAAACAAAACATAAAACAAAACCAAGTATCAAACGATACTTAAAACAAACCAAGTATCAAAGCGATACTTAAAACAAAACATAAAACAAAACCAATAACCGAGTACCCGTACCAGTTACATTCCCCAAAACAAAACAATTGTTTAAAACAAACAAAACCTGATAATCATCAAAAGCGGATTCCGAGAAACTCATGGCTTCAGTTTCCGCAAGAAATTCCTCATCATAAGTATCACACCAGGGGCAGGAAGAAACTCTAAGGAAACACTTAGACTCGAAAAAATCTAAATCACAGTAGTCGCGAATACCAGATTCGTGCTGTACATCAACCCAAGCATGATCGCAATCAGGACAGTAGTCAATCCAGAGGATTTCGAAATAGTCCTCAAGTTGGATAACATCGCGGTTCAACAACAGTCCAACAACCTGTTGTCGCTGCCTCGCATTGAGCTCCACATAGTTTGACATCGTTATGGTATTCGGATGGTGATTGGTGACTAGATAAAGTTGTCGAGGGCCTGCTCCATAGCTTGATTTTCCTCATCGCTGCTTTCGAACTCCGACTCAAAGTATGGTGCCCAAAATCCATCTCTAGCTTCGAGTTCTGCGTGCCATCGCTCAGTTTCTGGCATTGTAGGCGTCCAGCACATGGTGATATAATTGATTGTTGGGAGGAGGGATTCGTTTGGCATGTTGTCTTTCCACCATCTGTTCACCATATCCATAGCATGCTCTAGTCCTTCCAGTGGTTCCCAACTGTTTTCGCACGTCGGATATCCTTTCCATTTGACTAGGAACTGATCATTTCCATGCCAAATGCGGTGGTCTCTGATTTCTTCAACTTCCCATTTATCCTTCTTATCGATGATGATAGATGCAGGCCGAGAGTGGGTTCTTCCAGGAAACTTGGAGTCGTCATTTGGATGGAATCGCTTGACAGCTGAGGCGTGAAATACTGCAGTATTGCGGCGGTACATGCGTCCATCCATCTGGATAGTGTAGTTCTCTGTATGCTGGTCAAAGGATATGACTTTGAAGGGTCCGCGCCATCGGGGTTGCAGTTTCTTGCTGCGTCCGACATTGGTAATGAACATGTTGCCATGAACCATGAGCATGTCTCCTGGTGAGATGGGGACATGTTTGCATCGTCGTTTCTGGGCAGTAGTGGTGCTTCGGAATCGGGCAGCCTTAACAGCTTGGAAGGCATCGTTCCGAATTGCTTGGTGGCGGTTTAGATGGTCATCAGAGGCAGGGACTGAGGAGTTCTTAAATAGTGTTGTAGGTAGGATGGGGTATTGACGGCCAAAGACTGCCTTGTATGGTGACATCCCCAAGGTATCTGAAAATCCAGCGTTGATCTATGCAGCGAGCTCAACAAGGGCTGGTTCCCAGTTGGTTTGTCGTTCATTGATCATATTCCTAATTCCGGTCTTAACTTCGCGAATCTTTCTTTCTGCTTGGCCATTTGTCTCATGATGTCAAGGGGCAGCCATAACGTGGTTTATTCCGAGAGAGGTCAAGGTTTGCTTCCAGAATCTGACGGTAAAGCGGGGATCAGCATCACTGACAATAGATAAGGGGTACCCATGGGGGGTAAACAGGTATCGTTGGAGGTTATTCCAGGTGTCTTTGGAGGAATCGGTAAGCTTCATTGGTATGAGCCATGTGTATGCAGAGAATCGGTCCACAGCTGCCAAGATGGTGTCATATCCAGCGGATTTATTGAATGGTCCTGCAAAATCGATGGCATATGATTCGAATATTTCACATGGTAGTTGGAGGGTCTGTGCTTTTCCTTCAGGTAGTTGTGTTCGCTCTTTGTTTGCCTGGCAGAGTTCACATTGTTTGACGAAATCGCCGAAGTCCTTGCGCATCTCAGGCCAGTAAACATATTCTGGAGCATATTGAAGGTTGCGGTCCGCACTGTGGTGTCCTTTGTTGTGAATCTCGGATATGACATATTCTCTAATAGTCATTCCATTGAACATATGGCCCTTTGGTATGTATAGGCAACATTCACCATAACGGGTGCTGGTATAGACCATTCCGTTTGATATGTTGTAGGGTGCAAGGTCTCCATGCCTGGAGCTATCCATGGCTTTGAAGTAAATCGGGTCATAGCGATATCCTGCTATCATTTGGCTTCGGAAAGAGGAGGTTAATTCTTCTGTGGTTGATCTAACATCTCGTTCATCCTCGATTAGGAATCCTCTTGTTGGTTCGATAGGGACTTCCTCTTCCTCAAAGGTTTCATAGAGTTGACGCCGATGCTCGGAAATAGTAGGGGGTATGACTGAAACAATGGTTTCATTGTTATATACTCGTAATGGTCCACCATATAGTGGTCGTGAATCGATAATGGGAGGAGAGGATGGCGGGGCTGACTGTAGGGGTTGTAAATAGGATATTGCATCCACGTAGGCTGCTGCTTGTTCGAGTTCTTCAAGACCTTGGTATCGTGTTGGAACATGATTAAGGGCATGAGGAGGTTGGGTCGATTCATCTTCATTGATCATCTCTTCTGCTCCTTCTCTGGTGTCGAAGCTGGTGTCTTTGGAATCGTCAGCAGGCATATAGTACGGTCGCTGGTATCTGTTGCCGAACTTGATCTCAGTCTGGTGAAAAGGGCAGGTGTCGTGATAACAGTGGGACCAGTGGAGTCTGCTTTGTTCAAGTTCATGAGGAGGTGTGCTGCGGAGAGTGCAATTGTCTTTCCATTCTTCATCAATGTCCTTTCCTCGTTCTGTACCGGCAGCACAGTACATGGTGTAAGAGAAAGGATTGGAGGGAGCTGCAGAGCTGGCAGTAGCCATCAATGGTTCTTGTTCATAGGAGGTGTCGTCAGGGCTGTCCTGGCTATATCTTGTGTAGTCGTGAACGAGAGGGGGGTCTGTGATGTCTTGATTCTCATATAGGTGGGAGAGAGCATCAGCTAAATAGTTCGTTCTTCCAGGGGTATAGATGATTTTTGCATCGTATTTGCTGATTTCACCTATCCATCTTGTTCTTCTCCTTCTGGGTATCTTTTCTGTTTTAAGATTGGTGAGGGGTTGGTGGTCGGTAACAATAGTGAAGGTATTGCCCATCAGGATGTGATTAAAAGTGGTGAGAGCATCAATCACAGCAAGGGCTTCCTTATCTGTTGTTCCATAGTTCATCTGTGAGTTAGTGAACTTCCTGCTGTGTAATGCCGCCGGTCTTGCCGTTTCATGGGAGGCCTCTTGCCCAACCCATGCTCCAACTCCAATATCCGATGCATCAGTTTTCAGCCATATCGGTTCTGGTTTACTATAGTCGATAGGTTGAATAACGTTGGCGTTTTTAATCAATTACTTGATGTTAGTAAAGGCTTGGTCAGGGGTGTGGGTCCAGACAAATTCTGCATTGCCGGTAAGGTCTATGAGCTGCACTGTCACAGTGGCGTAGTGTGGGAGGAACTGGGAAATATAGTTGACTAGTCCTAGGAATCGCATGAGTTCCTTTTGATTCCGGGGTGTTGACCATTCCGTTAAACAGGCTATTTTTCCAGGGGCTGCGTGTATTCCTTCATCATCTATGACATGTCCTAGGATATCGAGTTTATCGGCAAACACAATTGACTTGTTTCTGCTAGCGTAGAATTTAGCTTCCCTTAGTTTGGTGCAAACCAGTCCTATATGGTAGGCATGTTCTATTTCAGTGTTCGAGAAGATGAGAATATCATCAATGTAAACCCAAACAAAATGGTGGAGGTATTCGCTTAGGAGGTTTTCCATAATTCGCATAAAGGTGGCGGGCGCATTCATATCACCTTGTAACATCACTCAGCTAATGAAACTTCCGAAGGGTGTTTTGAAACTGTTGTAGCATTCCCTTTCTGGACCTATCCTTGTTTGGAAGTAGGCATCGCTTAAGTCAATCTTACTTCGGAATCTAGCCCGTCCAACTGCATTTAGGATTTGGGTTTGGTTTGGGATAGCGGAGCTGTCCATAACCGTATTTTCGTTCCGTAGTTTGAGATCAACCAAGGGGCGGATTCTTTTGCCATCTGCTTTGGGTTGAACAAACATAGGAGCGGTACCTGGGGCTTGTGCCCCGTAGATGACTCCTCTTCTTGGTTGTTGGTTGATCCAATCACAAAGTGGGCTTTTGTATGCGTCAGGAATAGAGTAAGTGTGTTGGTTTTTTAGATTAGAGGGGTCTCGGAGGCGGATGTGGTGATTCACCTCTCTCATATGCGGTAGTTCTTCGGGTATTTGATCAGGGAAAATATCAGAGTACTCATCCAATAGTCGTAGGGCAGTTGTTTCACTGACTGCGGCTCGGTATTCTCCGCTTGTTGGCTTACATGAGACTCTGACCTTCTGTATCTGGGGAAATCGATAGTTGATTCCCCACACCAGATTATAGCTTTGTGGCAATTCAGGAATGGCATGCCTATTAGGGCATCGTATTTGGCTAAATTGCCAACCATCATTTCCTGGGGGGGTAGGACTGCAGAACCAAGTCATATGGTCGTACTACAGGTTTTATGGCTTGTGGATCGTGATCCTTTTACTGCCATATTGACTGGTATGGGTTGGTTAAGGTCTCGAGTGGGGAGTCCATGGACAGAGACAAAGGCATTACTGATCATATCTCTTCCGATTGCGCCACTGTCGAACAGGACTCGAGCCCTTTTGCCATTGATCAGGATGGTACCTTCCAGAGCGGTATGTGTTTTGAATGTAGCCGGAGGTCGAACACTGTTGCATTCCACATCGATATATCCGATATGGATTTCTTCATATTCACTGGATTGGACGTTATCGCTTTCAACATTGTTGGCCGACGCCTCTTGCTTAATTGCCTTTCCTTTTCCTTTCTTTGTAGGACAGTTCTTTGCCATGTGCCCTGTTTTTCCACATTCAAAACATTCTCCTTTTTGCCGTCTCGATTCTTTGGAGGATTTTTTTTTTTCTTCTTGAAAACCCGTGGGGTATCGTCTTCAGAGTTGCTAGAGGCTTTGTGTCGTAGCTGGCTGTTCCTATTAGAGGATGTCTGTGTTTTGTAGGCCTTGGTCTCATGGAGAATGGCGTCCTTTCTTTCTGCTCTTGCAATTATTGCTGCAATATGATCGCCATCTTCCTTGAGTGGTTCTACTTCTCGCCGGAGGGTAGGGTGCATGGTGTCGTAAAATCGTCGCTTCAGGATGTATTTGGAGATACATCCTCTCTCCATTCGGTCCTTATACATTATTAGGTCCGTATCCACATCAGTGATTCGCTTGACATGCGTTCCGTTAACTTGCTTGAGCTGGTTGAATTTGTTGTATAGGAGGTCGTTGGTTATAGAGGATTGGAATTGTCCTTTCTGGTAATCGAGAACTGTAGATCCTCTTAATCTTACATTCCCGCCGAAATCCTTATAGCATTGGTGGTATGCGTCGATTGCCTTTCCTTCACAGAATGATCCAATGATAAGTCCAGTTGTAGGGTCTTCCACATCTTTTCCTTGTAAGAGTAGGAAGTGTGAGAGTTCTGTTGCCCATCGTTCAAAGGCTTCAGGTTTGAGGTCTTTCCCTTCGCCTGTGAACTTCGCTGGGAGGTGGAGTTTAAACTTAGGGGGTTCAAATGCTGCGGGTACCTCCTCTTCTTCAGGCCTTGCCCGAGATTTCCCTCCTCCAGAAGGCCCTCCTCCTGTGCTAGCCATATCTGATTCGCTACTAGATTCGGGGTCGTTTAGAGGTTCAAAGGAAGGCTTCTTTGCTGGAGTAGAAGGGAATTCTCCTCGAGGTTGTGTATCTTCCGTGTTTGCAGGATTGCCCGGCTCTTTAGCAGAGCGCCGGAGTTGTTTCTTCCTTGTAAGGTCTTGCAGTGGGATTTGCTTCCCACTCCTGGTCATCAAAGACTCTATCTTGGGTTTGAGATGAAGCCAATTGTGCTGTGATTCTGCCGCTTCTCTCCGCTAGCGTTCTGAGGTGGATATCGATAGGTTGATCAGGCCTAAATCCGGGGACAGGTTCTTAACCACTTGCTGAGGTTAAAAAAATGTAACGTATTCGCAAGGTGCTAATCACGTTATCGGTAAAGGTACGATAGTTGGCAGGTGGCCTGCTCTTCCGGAGAGGAGGCAAGAGCTGAGAACTAAAGGAGGCTTCGAGGGTGTCCTGAGGAAGAAAGAAGTAACCGTTCAACCAAGTATATTGAAATACTGTCTGTCAAAGTCTGCCTTTTCTATCGTAGAAATAGGCGGTCTTTAAATACACAAATCTGTTCATGTCTAACATGAACGAAACTAATCAAAGGTATCAACTGATACTCTTTGGTAAAACTCTTTAAGTATCAAAGCGATACTTAAACAAAACATAAAATAACACCAAGTATCAAACGATACTTAAAACAAATCTAGTATCAAAGCGATACTTAAAAAAAAACATAAAACAAAACCAAGTATCAAACGATACTTAAAACAAACCAAGTATCCAAGCGATACTTAAAACAAAACATAAAACAAAACCAAGTATCAAAGCGCTACTTAAAACAAAACATAAAACAAAACCAAGTATCTAACGATACTTAAAACAAACCAAGTATTAAAGCGATACTTAAAACAAAACATAAAACAAAACCAATAACCGAGTACCCGTACCGGTTACAGCGAGAACTAAGGACTCCGTTAAAAAACCCAACAAAAGACATGAGCTGGCCTAAAGAACGACACGGGGTGATCCCCCCAAACACGAAAGTTCATTC